>NW_006922625.1:73476-76276 GCF_000298275.1 Orycteropus afer afer
TTTGAACCGCCAGTCTTTTGGTTAGCAGTCAAATGCCTTAGGCACTACGCCACCCTGCACTGACAATACTAGATTCATCCAGGTTACAAAAACAGGAGTCTATTCACCTGGAGAGGAGCTCTGGTGGCGCAGACCCTAAGGCATTTGACTGCGAACCAGAAGAATGCTGGTTCAAACTCACTAGCCACTCCTCAGAAGGAAGACTGGGCAATCTATTTCCGTAGTGATACTGCCTCAGAAACCCAAGGAGGGGTCGCTGTGAGTTAGATCTGACTTGACGGCAGTGAGTATTCACCTGGAGTAAGAGAGGGAGATGGAGTGTCAGGAGGACACGAGGAGGTAATGGAATGTGTAGGTGATTGCCTTTATGAACAACTGAGACCAAAAGACCATGAGACCAGAAGAACTGGATAGTGCCTGCCTACCATTACTGAATGTTTTGATCAAAGATACTATATAAGAATCCTGATCAAAACAGGGGAAATGCACAATAGAATTTCAACTTCTCATGGACTCTAGACTTTCTGGAGCCATGAAGACTGAATGAATCCCTAAAGCTACTGCTCTGAGATAATCTTTAAAATTTGAACCTTAAACCAAAAATCTCCACTGCACTCTTCTTTAAACTAAAATAGTAAAGAAAAAAAAAAAGTCTTTCTCGAGTTTAATGCTCTTTTAAGAACTACCAATGTGGGGCCAAATTGATAGCAACAAGTTGAAAGTTTAGATAGGAAACTTAGAGGGCAGTGAGTTTATGTTAATAGGGGAAGACTAATTCAGAAAAGGAGGATGTGAAGGGTTGCACAACTTAAAGAATGACGTCAGCACCACTGAATTAATTGTACACCTAATTGCACACTTAGAAATTGTTGAATTGGTGAATGTTCTGCTATGTATATTCTCAACAAAAAAAATAAAATTGAAAAATTCTCATAAAAGTATATAATTTCTCATAAAGAGACATATTTTATAGCTCTTTTCTATTTTTAATAAGCCCTACTGCTTCTTTAACAATAATGGTACCACATAAATATTTATGGAATTGAATAGGACTTTCTTTGGAGATAACGGTTTTCTGATTTTCAAAACATTTAACATATACGTTTCCATAATAATATATAATAAATATACGTTTTCATAAGCAAAAAAAGAAAAAATAAGGAAATATGCACTGGTGTATCTTCTAGTTGGTAGCCAGGTAGCTGTTTTCCAAATGTGACCTAGACAATTAAGTGCTTTCCGTGTTGTAACCATTTGAAACATCTTAACTGGTAAACTTTAGTTAACTCTTCAACTTTTAATTTTTCCCTTATCTTATAGATTTCATTTGGTTATTGACTGGTTTTCTTTTTTACAAATTCAGTTTGCAAAAAAACATTTTTATAGTTGTAAAATTGAGTGCCCTCTTCCTATTCTCAAAGTTATAATCTTGTATCATGCTTTGTTAGCTCTCACCAGGAATACTTTAATGACTTCACTTCTTTTCTTCCTTAATTTGTCAAGTTTTAAACTTTCTTCTCTTTCATCTAAATGCAACTATTAAACATACACCAATACATTTAGATCTAATTTTTTTCAAATATGTTAAATGACCATTTCTTATTTAAATAAAATTTTCCTGGCTTTCCATATCCTAGCTGTTCCGCCATTCTAAACTAATACTTTCCCCAGGCAAGAATTTTATATGACTTTAGGTAGTCAATTTACTTCAAATTATTTTAACCCATAAAATGGGCACAATGTCACTCATCTTACCTGAAAGCTTGCTGTGAGGATCCAACAGGAAAAAGAGTGAAGTCTTTTGAGACATCTAAAACTCTATTATTGAGCAGGCCATATAAATATGATAGTTTTTTCAACTTCATCCCTGAAACCTGCTGTAAGCATTCTCCACAGATTGGTACCCCAAATGACCACTCTTTCAAATAATTACTTGAAATGATTATATGTATACACACACACATACACACACACACACAGACTTTACCTTTCTTCCAACATGGATTCCTGGAGTATCAGCTTCCACGATAAATCCAGTAAACGCTTTACTAGCAGGAGTCTTAGGATTTGGATCAGAACGGGCCAATAAAAAATACCTAATAAGCATACACATAAGATGATAATGATAATGATATCAGCAGATAACATAGTGCCTGCTTTCAGTTAATCCACCCAATAATTCCAATAATAATTCCTCCCATTTTATAGATGAAAAATGAAGAATCAAAGAGGTTTAAAAATTTCCCTAAGGAATATACCTAGGATATAGCAGAAGTGTATTCCAGCCCAGGTCTACCTTTTAACTACTATGGTATTCAACTTTTCTTAGTAGTTTAAGTTGTAAGTCAAAATCCTTTGTATTAATGTAATGAAAGTATGTGCATGTTGGAACTGGTACTTTTCTTTCCCTGGACTAGACTAGTTTTATTCAAGGGACAAGCTATCTAGAAAAGGAGAGCAAATAGGGCTGCCTGTGAAAAAGATGTTCACTAGCTTTTCCCTCTAGAAAGATTTTTCTGCAGAAAGAATATGAAATGAAAAACTTGTGGAAAAATTGTAAAACATTTTTGTAATTCTAACCAAGCTTTACACAGTTGGTATAGAAAAATCAAGGGGGAAAAAAAAAGGTACATTTCTCCTTAAACAAGAATTTTTCTATGCTTAAAACTAATAAATTTTCATTCTCTATAATTTAATAAAAGTAAAAAAATAGCAAAAATTATTTTTTGTTTTATATATTACCTAATATGTCTTACTATATTAAGAGCTGAACTTTATTAATTGTTAAAATTAGGAAAGC
>NW_006922625.1:77020-87562 GCF_000298275.1 Orycteropus afer afer
GCTTTGGGAGGAACAGTTGGAGAAAGGGCTGGAGGGAGGCAGCATGTTGGCCTGGAACGAATAGGCCTTGGGTTACTGCTGGTAATCCTGTCTTCCTCTTGTGGGATTAGAGGAGGTCAGAATATGAGGCCTCCTTGCTGTTTTTGCAACTGCATAGTTCATATATATATATATATGTATGTATATACATATATATATATAGAATCAGAATTTTGCAAAAGGAGGCAGAGGCCACTCAGTTCATTTTCCAATCAATGAAAATGTGTTTCTTCTAGGAAGTTTCTATTTATAAACTTCTAATGACAGATAAGCACATTATTTTCCACGACAATTAACACATATTGGACAGCACTGTTGTTGGAAAGTTTGTCCTTATGTAGAGCTAAATTCTGTATTTTTCTAACTGTTACATATTAATTCTAAACAGGCTTCTTGAAGCTATAGTACAAAGTTTATTCTTTGCATGTGATATTATTTCGAAACTTCCAAGATTCTTCCAAAGCAACCAATCTTAATTTCTTTAAAAATATGTTTTCTAGGCTTCTCCAAATTCAGCCTATTTATCAGCTTTAAGATTTATTCCAGTCTGTCTTTGCATGTCTAAAAATGTACTGCCCAAAACTGTTACCAATTTTTCCTGTTTTTGATGCTCTCCTTCTATTATTTCAGCTTGAAATTAAAAAAGCTTTTAAAAAGCTGATATATTACAGTTATTAACCTTCTCTCATCTATTTTCTACAAATAATGTTACCAAGAAACTAAAAACAAGGTAACCATAGGAGAAAATGGGAAGAGAGCTGTTACATTTTGAGGATCACAATCAATGTCATGAAACAAAATGTGTATGAACTATTCTATAGGAAATGAATTTCTCTGTAAACTTTCACCCAAATCCTAATGAAAAAACAAAAAACCAAACCCATTGCCTTTGAATCAATTCTGACTCATGGCAACCCCATATACTACAGAGCAGAACTGATTCAGTTTTCTTGACTGTAATCTTTATGACAGCAGATTGCCAGGCCTTTCTTCCATAGTGCTGCTGGGTGAGTCTGAACAGCCAACCCTAAGGTTAGCAGTGAGTATAAACTATTTCTGCCACCCAGAGACCTTTATGTATGTCTTTAAACAATATTTTATATTTGTACAAATAATTTTCTGATACTTTCCTGAATTATTCATTATTTTTGGACCTGTATATTTGGACTTTTTAGAGTTTATTAAAGTAAAGTTCTACCTTCTTTAAATGAAAACTTGAATTTTAAGATTACTTCTGCTTAATGCTCAGAATGAGAGAAATATGCTATACTAGAGGTTTTCTTTTTTCCTCAGAATCTTAGAGAGTTCTAAGGAGGTGTTATTGTAGGGTATGGGAGTAGAGATACCAGGCCAGGTAGATGGGGTTCTAGTCTTGTTAATCAGATCCAATCAGAACAGGTGCTTTTATTTTATAAATTATACTTCTGAGAGTTAATTTGAAGAAGCAGTTCAGGGGTGTTAAAATATTATTGAAAATCATTTAACTATTTATAATACCTTATGGACTTTCCAGCTCCATAAATATAGCTACCTTAATTGTGGTGGTTTAAAGATAAAGAATAGAGAGAAAGCTCTAAATATAAAATAACTAAGAAGCAATATAAAGAGATGTTGTAAACAACATACCAATTAGCTTTTCCACCATTGGTTATCCACATCTTCTGACCATTAATAATATACTCATCTCCCTTCTTTTCTGCTTTGGTCTTTATAGCAGCTACATCAGAGCCTGCTCCAGGTTCTGTTACACAGTAGGACTTTAAAGTATGGAAACAGAAAATATTAATTGCTAGTTATTAAATTATGAATGTTTTGAAATAAGGATTATGTTTTTTTAAATCAGCATTTTAAAGATTTTAAATAATCTAAAAATAATCTTATGGAATCAAATAAACTTCTGAAATGTGATACATTTAAAATACAAAATTAGATGTAGGATACCAATAAACCATGTCAAAAATTAAAATATTAGATATGCTTAACCAAGTTAATTAAATTCAAATTCACAAGCACTCATTCATCCAAGCATTTATGAGTACCTGGTTTGTACCTGGTTATGAACCAGAAGATGGAGTAACCAGAGATGAAAGTCATCCTGTCCTCAAGATTTCTGCAATGTGACAATGGATGCAAGTACCAGAGATGAAAGAGATCCTGTCCTCAAGATTTCTGCAATGTAACAATGGATGCAAGTACAATGTTATATATCTGGTGTGAAATACACACATATAAAATGGACTTGAGAAACTAGCTGACTTTCAGGGTGTCAGGAAAAACCTCCTGGAGGAAATGATATTTAAGTCTCAAAAAGGAAAAGGAGCTGATTAGGGAGAGGAGGCGGTACGGATATGTATTCCAGGCAAAAGTAATAGCATATCTGCAATGATACCAATAGAAGAGTCAGAGTTCCTTAAGATAAGAACTCTGCATATAAGGGATTGGTAGAAAACAAATCTGGAAAGAAAGGAATAAAGCAGATGACAAAGAACCCTTTATATCACATTAAGAAGTTAAAATTTGCCAGGAATGACAAGATGCAAGCAGTACTTGATTAAAGGAGGTGAAAGGTGCAAGTGATAGGTAGTTGTGTTCAAGTTTACTGAGTGGCAAGTACCGTGGATACAAAGCCTAAGGTAAAAATTCCTTGCCTTCAAGGTATTTGTAATCCAAAGTGGAGAAAACCTTAACAATTAGTTTTATTTATTAAAAAAAAATATTTTTTCCTAGCAATTAACTTTAATTCAAAGTAGTGCAGGTAAGTTATTACTCGTGGGGAGGTGGAGGTAATAGTTAGTAAAGTGGGTGGAAAGAGAAAGAAGCAAAACTTACTGGAAAAGAGAAGACAAATAAAAGTGAGGCAGGTAGATTGAATGCACACAGGAATGAAATAGCAATTTTATTTGGAAAACTACTAGCAGTTCAACATTGGGGTAAAAAGATGCCGAGGGAAAAAAAAAAAAAAAAAAAACCACTTAAGGAATAAAGTTGATGAGTTTCAGAGAAATCCAGAACCTTGTAGTTAGTATACAAAAGTTGGGCATTTTTCCGAGGAAGTCAGGTTCTAAAATGGGTTGCAAACTAAAAAATATATTAAGTACTACTGTCACTGTTGCCATGAAGCCACATTTTTATAAATGCTGAAGAATGTTTAGATTTGCGTATTAGTTCATTATGACAGTATAAAGGATGGATTAAGGGGGAGCAACAACAATTATAGTTCAGATAGTGGTCTAAGTATTTTACTCATTTAATCCTCACACCAACCCCTATGACATAGGTACTATGTATCTACACTTTAAAAACAAGGAACTTGAGGCACACTGAGGTTAACTATTTTTCTCAGATTCACACAGCTATTCAGTGGCAGAGGTATTTGTAGGATAAAATTAGAATTAGGGAGATAAATCAGGAGGCTGTGGAATAGTACAGACAAGAAATAGAAGCTAGCTATAACTAAGACAGAGGTAAGATGGGGGAAGAAGAGAAGACAGAATTGTGGAGTGAAATCCACAGGATAAGATTATGAAATAGGATATTGGGAAGCTAGAGATGATGTTAAAATGCTTCTCAATTTTTTACTTTCAGTATCTTCTGATTATATATACTCTAGAAGAGACACAGTTCTAAAGAGTAAGGAGAAAATAATTTGGTTTGGAACATGTTTAATATATTTTGGTCCAGCCAAGAAGAAATGTTTAATAGACATGCACATATGCAACTGTAAAGTTTGGAGGAGAAGTCAGGGCCACTATTTAAAAGGTAAAAGACAACTCAAATGAATATACCTGTCATGACATCAGATGGGGAAAGTGACTTAGTAAAGACTAAGATTTATATGATCAACACTGCAAATACTATAAGCTATACAGTAAGTACCCAAAATATGAGTGGTGTCAGTGCCAGCCTATTTTGTACTGATCAGACCATGTATGAGTCAGACAGAAATTATGATGCATTTCTGTAAAGTTACACCATATGTGCCTGCCTCTCCTGTTTCCCCCTTCCACCTCCTCTAACTGCCACTCACGAGATAGCACAAGCAACCCTGCCTCATCCTTCTCCTCCTCAGTCTACTCAACATGAAGACAGAGGATGAATACCTTTATGATGATCTACTTCTACTTAAAGAACAGTAAATCATCATCATGCTGTATAGAGTTAATAAACTTATCTGTTGTGTATATTCGGAAGGAAGGCTGAGCATTCCTACTTCCGTAGTGATACTGCCTTGGAAACCCAAGGAGGGGTCGCTATGAGTCGGGGCCGACTCGATGGCAAATAATAACAACAACAACGTTGTGTATATGAATGTCTTTGGGTGAAAAGCTAGTAACTGTATAGCAAAAATTGTGTTAATGAAGCTATCACTCTCCTTAAAACTCATCTTAATCTGTTATGGTCCATTATCTGTTATATTCAGATTAAAAAGGAGAAATAGTACTCTTGTTTTTACCTTTAAATGTGAAATAAAGCAACAGTTACACATACTCACACACATTAGTGGCTCCTCAGTCATCCTTCCCAAATACTTCTTTTGTTGTTTATCATTTCCAGCAATAATAATAGGCATTTGCTATAAAAGAAATTGACATTAAAGAAAAAGCAAGATATTTTAACTGATATGTAAGTTCAGAGATGCTATAATTCAAACAAAAGAAGAAATATTTTCTTCCTAAGTGATCCAAAGAACTGGCCTTTACTTTGCATCTAAGTTACAGAGCTACAGCAAGCAGAAATAAATGTTAATCTAAGCATATTCATAAACTTTATAAATTATATGGAAGACTTGTTGATAACACAATATGTTAAAATCTACTGTAGTAAAATATACCAATAAAGAATTAAATTTAGGATGAGTGACCTGGTATGTATGACCAGAACTCCGAAAATTTCTAACTAAATTTTAACACTGCCACTGGCAACAAACATCCTGATCTTTCTCTTGAATGCTAACTCCCAAACCATCCTGACCTTTTTCTTTTCTTTTTAAATTTTATTGTGTTTTGGGTGAAAGTTTACAGAGCAAATTCATCTTCCATACAGCAGTTCACAAATACTTTGTCCTGTGACCTTGACTATAATCTCCCACAATGCAACAGCTCTCCTCCTACTTCCTCCTCGTAGCCACCTCTTCCCTGTGTCCTTCCCTCCCATGCACTCCTGCCCCCCTGAGCTGTCTCCCTATACATACACAACCCTTCTAGTCTCCCATGACTGATCTCTCCAAGGAGTATATCTACCTAATGTAACTGATTAGCTCATATGCCTGTCTTTTATTTGGCTGGAAGCCACAGGGGTGGGTTCAATTCCAGACCTGAAGGGCAACTAGGAGCCATAGTCTCAGGGGTCCCACCAGACTCTATCAGACCAGCAAACCTGGTCCCTTTTTTTCCATCCTGACCTTTTTCCTGAATGTTGGCTGTGAACCAAAACCAAACCCATTGCCATCGAGTTGATTCCAACTCATAGTGACCCTAATGGGACAGGGCAGAACTGCCCCATAGCATTTCTAAGGCTATAAATCTTTATGGAAGCAGACTGTCTTATCTTTTACCTGCTGAGTGGCTGGTGGGTTTGAACCACTGACCTCTTAGTTACCAGTCAAATGCTTTAACCACTGCACCACCAGCTGGCTGTAGGCACTGCCCTAATCTAAGAATTGCCACTGGAAGCAGCCACAAAGGTACATAGTTTCTCCTCAAGGACAGATACTCTGAGAACTGGAGATAACAAGGCCGGAGTGACTGAGCCTTGGTATCAAAACTCCAGGCTACACTGCAAAATCTTGTGCTCCTTTTCTTTTTAAAGAACACTGGGTTCTAGCAACTAATATTTTTACTACTAATTTATTTAGCACTAGGAAAAGTAAACTGTATGAATGGTTAACATTATTGATTCAATAAATCAAGAAGATACTTAAGAGATGGAAGAAGACAAAAATCCATCGAGTTATTCCTCAGGATAAGATTAACTTTTGGTAATAAGACAAATATAAAAATCTCCAAAACCAAAACTCTATAAAATATTGCAAATAACAATGTAATGCAGAGAAAGTTTGTATAAATAAGCCTGGGTGGATAAAAAAGAAAAAATCATTACACTTTCATTTTCTATAAAGATCTCTCACTTTTAGATATAAGCTGATAATAAAAAAAAAGTTCCATAGTAAGATTTTTACTTGACAAACTTTCATAAACATCCATTATCTATGTAGTCCCTTCCAACCTAACCTAGTAGTAACTTTCTCATTAACAGTTTAGTTAATTAATTTTCTAAGTAACTTACCCCCAAAGAATTTGCTTCAATAGCAGTCTGAACCCCAGTACATCCATAGGCCAATTCTTCAGTAATTAAACAACTATCAAAAATTGCAAGTCCAAGGCCTCCTACAGTATCAAAATATTTTAGGAGTCCATTACAATATATATTGCATCTCTACAGAAATAAAGGTGAACTACTTTGATTACTTCAAATCCAATCAAATAAAAGCAAATTTGCAAACACAATATTTGTAACACAAGAAACTACAGAAAAGTATTGTGGCTGGCATACTGACAAATTATGCTTTTCTAAAATAAATTTGAAATATTTTGAAAGTTCTCTTACTACTTATAATTTATACCTATATTCCTGTTTCAATTTGATTTTATAAAGATTTGTTCCAACTCTGCTGAAATTTTGATCCTATCACTTAAGGAAAGAAGTGACAATATTAGAAGAAAAAAAGTTACCAAGAAAATGTAAAATAGAAGATAGGACTAAAATGTAACAAACTGATCAACTCTAGTGAGAGAAGTTACCAAAGTTAAGGATCAAATTAAGGTTGGAACTAGTTATAAAGAAAGAAAAATACCTCTAAGTATGAATATAAAACTTCTAAAAGCAGGTAAATACTTAAGTCTGAACAAGCAAAGGTAGAAAACCATTTAATGGAAATAAATACTTGAAAGACTAAGCAGAGTTTCACAATTTATCTTATTTATTTGTATTCTAGGATTAAAATTCTGAGAAAGTTTACCACAACTCTCTGGAATGTGTGTATTCATCAACCCAAGTTCCCAGGCTCTTTTAATTAGGGGGACAGGGAACTGAAAGAAAAAAAGCCAGTTAGTATATTTAAATCTAGATAGTTTGCTTATATGGCCTTGTAAAAGCTGCAAAAGACTTTTCTCTCCTTAAAAATGTATATACCTACCTCGCCACTTTTATCATAATCCGGAGCAACAGGGATTATTTCCTCCCGGGCAAATTTACGAGCAGTAGCTTGAAATTCTTTCTGTTGTTCATTGAGTTCTAAGGGAAAATTATTTTGAAAACATTAAAATGGGACAATGAATGAACAAAAGTCCTATGAAATCAGTATGTACAAATTATATTTATAATAGGGACTTTAACCCTTGCTTAACTAGAAAATCAAAGACTACAATGTTACATTACTTAAGAAGATTTCACTGTATAATATAAATGAATCTATGTCAAAACAAATGTCAAAGGAGGTAGGTAAGATTTCTAGCTTTTACAAATCAGTAATATGTATAAACCTGTAAAGTGCACGTGAGTTTTTCTTTTCCAAATGGTTTTTTTTATTACTAGTCACTAAACAGCAGCTCTGGTAGCATAGTGCCTAAGCCACTTGACTGCTAACCAGAAGGCTGGCGGTTCAAACCCACCAGCCACTCCTCGGAAGGAAGGTTGGGCAATCCTACTTCCGTAGTGATACTGCCTCGGAAACCCAAGGAGGGGTCGCTATGAGTCGGGGCCGACTTGACGGCAAATAACAACAACAACAACAACAACAACAACAACAAAACAGCAGCTCTGGTGGTAGTGCCTAAGGCATCTAACTACTAACCAGAAGGCTGGCAGTTCAAACACACCAGACACTCCTTGGAAGGAAGACTGGGCAATTTACTTCTGTAGTGATGCTGCCTGGGAAACCCAAGGAGGGGTCCCTATGAGTCGGATCCGACTCTATAGCAATGAGTGAGTGAGTTACTAAACAGATGAAAGCCAGGGTACAGGAGGCAATGCAGGTGATAGAGCAGCTGGGGGAGACCAGGAAGTGAACAGAGAGGTTCTGGAACAGATAAGGAAGACAAATTTGTCTGTCAGTTTGTTGTACTGTGGTGGTTTACGTGTTGCTGTGAGGATGGAGGCTATGTCACCAGTATTTCAAATGTCCAGCCATGGTGGACAGGTTTCAGTGGAGCTTCCAGACTAAGATAGGCTCGGAAGAAGGAAGGTACAATTCACTTCTCAAAGAACTGGGCAGTGAAAACCTTATGAATAGCAGTGAAATACTGATATATTACTGGAAAACTTTATGAATAGCCCTGAAACACTGTCCAATATAGTGACAGAATATGAGCCCCACAGGTGGGAAGTCACTCAAAATACGACTAAGGAAGAGCTACATCCTCAGAGAGGCAACCTTAGTGATGAGGATAGAGTAAAGCTTTTCAGACCTCCATTTGCTGATGTAGCACATCTCAAGATGAGAAGAAACAGCTGCAAACATCAATTAATAATTGGAACATGGAATGTATGAAGCACGAACCTAGGAAAACTGGAAGGTGTCAAAAATGAAATAAAACGTATAAAGATCAATATCTTAGGTATTAGTGAGCTGAAATGAACTGGTTTTGGCCATTTTGAATCAGACAATCATATGATCTATTATGCTGGGAATGACAAATTGAAGAGGAATGGCATGGCATTTATTGTCACAAAGAATGTATCAAGATCTATCCTGAAGTACAATGCATCATTGACAGGATAAAATCCATATACCCACAAAGAAGACCAAATACTACTACTACTACTATACAAATTTACACATCAACCACCAAAGCCACAGATGAGGAAATTGAAGTTTTTTACCGATTTCCACAGTCTGAAATTAACCAAACATGCAACGCAACCAAGACGTATTGATTATTACTGGTAATTAGAATGCAAATGTTGGAAACAAAGAACAATCACTGGTAGCTGGACAATAAAGTCTTAGTGATAGAATTTTGCAAGACCAATGACTTATTCATTGCAAATACCTTTTTTCAACAACATAAATGGTGGCTATACAAATGAACCTCAACAGATGTAATACAATAGGAATCAGATCTACTACATCTGTGGAAAGAGGTAATGAAGCAGCTTAGTATCTTCAGTCAAAACAAGGCCAGGAGCTGACTGTGGAACAAACCATCAAATGCTCAAATGCAAGCTCAAGTTGAAGCTGAGGAAAATTAAAATAAATCCACGAGAGCCAAAATATGATCTTGATAATATCCCTCCTGAATTTAGAGACCATCTAAAGAATAAATTTGATGCACTGAACACCAATGAGCAAAAACCAGAGGAACTGTGGGATGATCAAGAACATCATACATGAAGAAAGCAAAAGATCATTAAAAAGATAGAAAAGCAAGAAAAGACCAAAATGGAAGTCAGAATAGACTCTGAAACTTGCTGTTGAACGGACAATAGCTAAAGCAAATATAAGAAATGATAACATAAAAGAGCTGAACAGAAGATTGCCATTTCAAAGTGCAGCTTGAGAAGACAAAGAAATGTGCAAAGACCTTGAGTTGGAAAATGAAAAGGGAAGAACACTCTCAGCATTTCTCAAGCTGAAAGAACTGAAGAAAAAAATTCAAGCCTCGAGTTGCAATACTGAGATACTATGGACAAAATATTGAATGAATATCAAAAGAAGATAGAAGGAATATACAGAGTCATTGTACCAAAAAGAACTGCTTGATGTTCATCCATTTCAGGAGGTGGTATATGATCAAGAACAGATGGGTACTGAAGGAAGAAGTTGAAACTGCACTGAAGGAATTGGCAAAAAACAAGGCTCCAAGAATTGACAGTATATCCATTGAGATGTTTCAACAAACGGATGTCACACTGGAGGACTTCCTCATCTATGCCAAGAGATTTGGAAGACAGTTACCTAGCCAGCTGACTGGAAGAGATCCATATTTGTATCTCTTCCTAAGAAAGGTGACCCCCAAAGAATGTGGAGATTATTGAACAATATCATTAACATCACATGCAAGTAAAATCTTGCTAAATATATTTCAAAAATGGTTGCAGCAGTATACTGATAGGGAACTTCCAGAAAAGCAAGCAGGATTCAGATGAGGATGTGGAATGAGGGATTCATTGCTGATGTCAAATGGATCTTAGCTGAAAGCAAAGAATACCAGAAAGATGTTTACTTGTGTTTTATTGACTATGCAAAAGCATTCAGTTATGTAGATCATAAAAAATTATGGATAACATTGAGAAGAATGGTGGAATTCCAGAATACTTGATTGTACTCATGAGGAACCTATACAAAGACCAGGAGGATGCCATTGGAACAGAAAGAGAATACTGTTAAGGCTTAAAATCGGAGTATGTTAAGGTTGTATCCTTTCACCATACTTATTCAATCTGGATGTTGAGCAAATAATCCAAGAAGCTGGATTATATGAAGAAGAACATGGCATCAGTATT
>NW_006922625.1:88412-95983 GCF_000298275.1 Orycteropus afer afer
TGAACAATCTGTAGATGGTGATTAGTCCTACTCATTTATAGACATTATTACGTCTGTTTACTAAACATAATCTGGACAAATACATATATAGAACTGCATGTGTAATATAAATGTAAATTTAAATTCAAAGGAAAGAATGTAAATATATACCAAAACTGAATCCTAATCCTGGTTCACATTGTTGAGCAGCTTTTGTATGTTGTAACCTCCAGTCAAAACGAGGAATACTTCTCAGAACCTGTAAAGAACAATTTTATTAAAACATATTTGATAGATTAAATATAAATCAAATAAAAGAAGATAGCAATTTATTTCGCCATACTTGAGAATATAATTTTTAAAAGTTATTATTACTTAAATGCCTTCAACTGTAAATTGATTACTATAATAAATAAGGAAATTAATAGTTATATGAACACTTATTGGAGAGAAACTATTAAAAATAAAAAAGTAGCTAAAACAAAATAAAACTAATCAGTGGTAACTGCATTACTGAAGTCAAGGGTTTCCAGGACAAAAAAGTCAAGGACAGCAGACTTATGGCCACTGTTCTAGAAATCTCATCTACAAGGTAGGTCCTAGGACGTTGATGATTAGGGATATGGGGTAGGGGTAACAGTGGGATGAAATAGTACTGTGTTAGAGAGTTGACTGTTATTGTTGTTGTTAGGCATCATCAAGTTAGTTCCAACTCATACTGACCCTATGTACAATAGAATGAAACACTGTCTGGTCCTGCGATATCCACAACAGGTTATTTCGAGTGCCTTCCAAACTGAGGGGCTCATCTTCTGGTACTATATTAGACAATGTTTCCCTGCTATGTATAAAGTTTTCAGTGGCCATTTTCCACCCCCAGAAGTAGACCTGGCCACATCCTTCTTAATCAGGAAGCTACGCTGTACACCAGGAGCAGTCATGCTAGTATTTGAACTACTGGTGGCATAGCTTCCAACATCACAGCAACACACAAGCCACCACGGTATGACAAACTGACAGATAAGTGGTGGAAGAGTTGACTAGTCTGTCAATTATGATACCCTGTCTCTGTGGGCCCCCAGGTATGTCTTTGTGAAACTTTTCTTGGAGTATACCATTTCTAAGATAACTCCTCTATCTAACAAAGAAAATCAGCATAAAATGATATTCTATATTTTCTGCTGTTGTCTGTAAGTAGTCTTAGAATGTTTTAAGCCAGGGTCAGCAAACTATGGTAGCCAGCAGTTTTTGTAAATAAAACACCTAAAAAACTCCAAACCAAACGTGTTGATCCCAACTCATGGCAACTCCATGTGTTACAGAGTAAAACTGCTCTATAGGGTTTTCTTAGCTGTAATCTTTACTGATGCAGATTGACATGTCATTTTTCTCTGGCACCACTAGGTGGGCTCAAACCATCAACCTTTATGTTAGCAGTAGAGCACGAACTGTTTACCTTACCAGGAGACCTATTATAGTAGTGCCACTCCGTACTTTTAAAGCCAACATCTCAAGTAGAGTTGAATAGTTGCCACAGGGACCATAAGGTCCATAAAACTGAAAATTTTTACCATCTGATCTTTTTAGTTTAAACCCACCAACCACTCCTTGGAAGGAAGATTGGGCAATCTACTTAGTTAGAGATACCACCTCGGAAACCCAAGGACGGGTAGCCATGAGTCAACTCGACTCTAGAGCAGTGAGTTTGTTTTTTTTTGGTTCAGTCCTTTGCAAACAAAAAGTTCACCACACCTGTTTTAAACTACTGATTTATTACTCTTTGTGTTATGCTTAAACATATTTACATTTCTTCAAAAGGCCACAGACAAAACGATGTAATTAGATACACACATACTGTTCACTTTTGTAATCCAGTTCTATGTTTAGGGCAATTTAATGAACACAACAGTAACCACTTGCATTTATTTAGGTTATCAAACTGAAAACCACTATAGCACCCCTAAAAAAGTTTGAGATAGTCAAAATTACACAATTTAAAATTTAAAGGATTTTGATGGAACTGTCCCTTGGCAATTCTGATAAGTGAGATACAAAAAGAAAACAGAACTGAATAATATACTAAACAATCAAAAAGTGAACTTGTTTTTCAGAATCTGTAAAAAGTGTCTATTTTATAGATGACAACTCCAACTTATAAAGACAATCACTTACATTTCAAGTGACTATAATTAGACTGTCAAATATCATCTTTCAATTTGAACAGGGTGGCGTAGCGCCTAATGCACTACATTTTTCAGGAAAACATTTACCCTATAAGACAAAGTACCTTACAAAGGTGGCTCTAGCCAAAGAATAGTGCACATTAACCTGTTAATCACATAACGATGACAGCTATTTAAATAAACAGAAGTGATTTAGTAAAAATAGCACAGAAAAAAAAACCGCTGAATTTGTCTAGGCTCCACAGCTTTCTGTGATCTTGGGCAGGTTACAATTTCTGGTAATTTTACAAAACTGAAATATGGCTAATATCACTGGGTAATTTGATTAAAATGAGATAATGTTTTGAATATTTAGCATGTTTTTTAGGAGTATGAGAGCCTTACTTTAATGAGTGTGTCAATGAAGAGATGAAGGGGTTAAGTTTTTTGGATGGGGTTTACCTACCTTTCCTCAGAGTGATTAAGAAATCTCTAAGCTAACTCATAGCGACCCCTCCCTTGGGTTTCCGAGGCAGTATCACTACCGATTGCCAAGACTGGGCAATCAATCTACTTTCGTGGTGATACTGCCTCGGAAACCCAAGGAGGGGTCACTATGAGTTGGGTCTGGCTCGATGGCACATAACAACAACAACAACAAAGCCGTCCTTTCATCTGGTGTCAGAGTTAAAAATAATTTTTAAAACACTCTCATTTCTGCCTTCAGAGCCCATTAACTTGTATAGCAATGAAAACAAATGGGCAACAATCCATTAGAATTATTCTAAATTCTAAAACGGCAATTTTTCTGGTCAAGGACAAAATTTTCTTAACTCAATTTTAAGTAACATTAAAATGGCAGTATTATCTGAACATATCAATGTGTCAACGCATGCATATAGTATCTGAGTTACTCAAAATTTGTTAAGACACAAAAGTGTAATGTACAGCAAAGTTTCAAGGAAAGTTCAGCGCGTTTTTAATTTCGGCAACATGAAAGCGTCCTCCTTCATCTTACAAAACCAAAAGCGCACTAAGCATAGTAAGTATCCTCAAGACCAGCTGCCCCAATTTACCCTGTGATTTGGCAGACACCCAAGTTAAGACGATCTGAATTCTATACTTTCTAGTATACATCAGTTGCAGAATGACATTTACAGTATGATTTCCTTCCTGGACGGGGGATGAAGAGCAGGTAGGAAGAGGGTTTTCTCAAGAAGACGCTAAGTAAATAGAGGAAAACCAGCGCTGTGGTTGAGACCTCCGCCCAATTCCGAGACCGGTTCACTACCAGAAAAGGGTAACATTCCTGGATAGTTTCCCAGGCCACAAAAATAAAAATGGATATTCTGAAGAGATGATACAGCCTACATAAGGGTCGGATGCCCAGAGAATATGGGAAAGTGAAAACTTGGGATATACTGCGTCCAGAGCTAAGAGGGCGTTGGTGTGAGTCAGGCAAAGGTTTGGAATCCCGCACGGCAGCCAGTGGTGGGGTAAGGAGGGCCAAGGGGTTCTGAAGCAGGCTCCTTCATCACCACTGGTTCTTTCCCCTTTTTTCTCCCGCCTAGTGGTCCCCTCCCCAAACAGCGCAACATCCATTCCCCAACCCTACCGCAACCCGCGTTTCCTCCTCACCCTGCAGCTTCGCCTGAAAATCGCTGCCATCTTAGCTCTCGCTCCAACCACTCAGGCACCAACGCATTGAGGAGACCAAAGAAACTGAACAGCTTAGTGGCCTTTCCAGTGAAGAACCCAGCTGGCCCCGCCCACCGGGGGGGGCAGAACAAGGGCGCGGCGGGGGCGGGGCCCCGGGCTCCGGGGCCCGGAAAGACCAAGCAGGGAACAATGCCTGGAAAGGGACGCGTGCGCGGTTTATCCGAGCACTTGCTCTCGGTGACCTTTGCCCGTGCTGTCCACGCAACTTTGAGAGGAGTCTCGGAGCACTTTGGGGACCTGACTGGGCCTAGAAGCGGTCCCCGAAACGGCTTATTTTTCTTCTTTTTGGTCTTAACCGTGCGCCCTCTATGGGGGAAGTTGGGTCTGAGAGTGCGGAAAGGGAGGGCCACGGTGGGCCAGAGGGCGCCGGGAGATGGGCAGAGCGGGGTGGTGCTGAAATGAACGGGGAATCTGGGTGAGAGGCCGTTGCTGGTGCTCTGGGCGTCAGCTGTCCGAGGATAGCTGTTGGAGGCCGTTCGGCAGAGCATTCTCCTGGCCACCATCCTTGCCCTTTACCAGGCTAATTTGTCAAGTCCAAATGCTTCCACTGCAAGAATTCAAAATAGGCTTTACCTGCAAACGCTGGTCCTAAAACCGAAGTACAGTATGTTCTGTGCCCCGGAAAAATATAATAAAGAAACGATAATTTAATTAAGGTAAAGTCTATTGCTGCTCTAGTTTGTGGATGTGGGGAATGCCCTTGGTTCATCAGATGAATGTTGGAAGTAACTATCTGCCTGAAAAATTCTACTTAAAATTATTTTCTGTTCAAATTAGACCCTGAATTCTAAGATGGTTGCTGTGATGTTATAAAGTTGGGGGGAGGGGCGTCGTTTTTCAAAAGCTGTTGAGGTTTGGGACTCTTTGGAAAAGCTAAGAAAAGTCCCGATACAAGGGAAGAATGTCTGTTTCCCTTATTTCCCAGGACTCTTCATTTTCTTTGCTGCCATCCTGATTTAGGGTCTCTCTCACCTCACCCCTAAATCTTGTTACTAATTTGCTTAGGAGACCCTGGGTGGTGCAAACAGTTAAGGTACTCGGCAGCTAATTGAAAGGTGGAAGGTTCTAGTCCATCCAGAGGTGCCTGGGTAGAAAGGCCTGGTGATCTTTCTCAAAAATCAGCCATTGAAAACCCAGTGGAGCATTGTTCTGTGTGTTGTGTGTTCTGGTACACATGTGGTTGCCATGAGTAGGAATCTACTTAGAAAATATGAACAACAAAAGTAATCACCCATATTCCCATCATTAATGAACTATTAATATTTTCCCATATTTGTTCTATTTCTGTGTGTATACATGCATATATATTTTGTTGTTTGTTTTGTTTTTGGCAGAAGCATTCAAAAGTAAATTGTAGACATTAAGACACTTAAACATACATCTCCTGTAAGGCCATTATCTTATGTAACCAAATACTTTTTATCATATCTAAGAAAATTAACAATTATTCTCTAGTATTTAATGTCCTGTTACTATTTAGATTCCCCCACTTGTCCTGAAAATGCCTATTGTGTATAGTTTCTTTGTTGTTGATCCTTTAATCTTTTGTTACTACCTTAATCTAAGTCAGTTCCTTTACCTTTAGGGTTTTTTTTTTTTTTTTTTTACAGTGAATGTATATATATATTTAATGAGACAAAGCCAATTATCTTGAAGAATGCCCTACTTCTGTATTGCCTGGTTGTGGATATTTAATTTGTTCCTTTATACCTTGTATTTCCTATGAAGTGTAAATTGCTACACACTTGAGCAGTTCGAATTAAACAGATTTGGCAAGGGCATTTCTACGGTCATGTTGTGTTAGTCATACTGTATTACAGCAAAACCAAAAACCAAACCTGTTGTCATGTCAATTCCAATTCTATAGGGCAGAGTAGAACTGCCCCATAGGGTTCCCAAGGCTATAATCTTTATGGACGCAGACTGCCACATCTTTCTCCTGGAGCAGCTGGTGGGTTCAAACTGCTGACCTTTTAGTTATCAGCAGAGCTCTTTAGAGAGCTCTGGAAGCATAATGCCTAAGGCACTTGACTGCTAACCAGAAGGCTGGCAGTTCAAACCCACCAGCCACTCCTTGGAGGATCGGTCAGGCAATCTACTTCTGTAGTGATAACTGCCTCGGAAACCCAAGGAGGGGTCGCTATGAGTTGGGTCGGACTCGATGGCACATAACAACAACAGAGCTCTTAAACCACTCCACCACCAGGGCTCCTTTGTATCAGAACAGCAGGAACAGAGTGTCAGGTTTGTCTTACTGGTAATAATAATAAATTGATAATAATTTGTTTTAGGTGGTGACTGACTAGCAATTCTTTCTATAGTAAAAATGTGTTTTTACCTTTGTGTACTTCTCTTGGGAAGTAATCTATATAGGGTGCTATTTGGCACCATGCCAAGCAGTCTTTAACCTAAACTTTATCTTGTAGTAGTGTGGTGTAGTAAATTACCTGGTATGGCTTTTCTAGCCATGTTGTTGTTGTTGTTGTTATGTGCCGTCGAGTCGGCCCCGACTCATAGTGACCCCTCCTTGGGTTTCCGAGGCAGTATCACTACGGAAGTAGGATTGCCCAACCTTCCTTCCGAGGAGTGGCTGGTGGGTTTGAACCGCCAGCCGTCTGGTTAGCAGGCAAGTGTCTTAGCCACTATGCTACCAGAGCTCGTCTTTGTAAACTCCATGGTGGAATTTCGTATGAGCAACTGAGTAGCTCCTGATTGTTAAAGTTACCCACTTGGGGTATTTCTCCTGTGTGTAGCACCAGCTAATTTTCTGGGAAGTTCTCGCTCTCTCAGGTGTATAGAATTCTGATACTGGGATTGGTTAGTTTGGCTACTCTGCCAGGCTCAAAAAGGAGCCCTTCTAGAGCCAGAGGAAGTCCCTCTGACTGCTGGCTGAGAAAGACATGCTGTTGAGGGAAATGCACTCTTGAGAGACATGCACTGCTGAGAGGCATTGCTGAGAGAGAGATGCAAGAAACATGCATTGCTAAGAGAGACACGCAGTGCTAGGAGAGAGACTGAGAGAGACTATTGGTTGAGAGTGGGCTGAGAGAGACTGAGCATTATTCCAGACCTTGAATTGTAGCCTGCTGCTTCCCTAATGAACTCCATAATCTGTGAGTTCTGTGTGACCACTGCAGCGAATTATCGAATTCATCAGAGAAGTGGTGGGTGCTGCAGGAGGAATGGTTGGTGTCAGGGTTGGTGAAAGGTCTGGAGGGAGGTAGCATGTCTGGCCTCGCAGGAATTGGCCTTGCGCTACTGGTAGTGATTCTGACTTCCTCTTGTGGGGATAGAGGAGGCCAGAAGATGTGGCCTCCCTGCCCCTTTGGCAGGTAGGCATGGAATCCATAAGTAGGTTTTTGTTAATTGGACCCTATTCCATAAAACTTTTACTACATTTTTAAGTGAAATAATACAAATATCTCTTCATTGTCTGTTCTTCCCTTGCCATCTCTTCCCAATCCAGTGGGAATATAATATATATGAGAGGCCATTCTTTAGATTAGCAGTTCTCAACCTGGGGTCCCTAAATAAACTGAAGATTGATCTCAGAATTCTCTGGAGTTAAATGCAAAAATATATGTATGTATGTATGTATATTGTTGTTGTTGTTGTTATGTACCATCGAGTCGGACCGACTCATAGTGACCCCTCCATATATATTTGTTTAATTATAAATTAATATGTTCATATAAATGTTATATATAAAAA
>NW_006922625.1:106162-119113 GCF_000298275.1 Orycteropus afer afer
GAAAAAGAAAAAAATAAAAAAAGAGAAAAAAAAAAATCAGTGGAGGACAAGGCAGGGCACGCAGGCTTTCTCTGAGCACACAGACTGTGATGGAGTTCCTGTGGGCCCAGAAGGTAGGTGGGAGTGAGCGATGGTCACACCTCCATTCACCAAGCGGATGTGGGCTATAAGAGTAACACGAGGAATGCCGTACCTTTTCAGTCTTGTAGGTCCCGCGTGTCCTTGGGGTTGCTGGAAAGCAGAATGTGTTCTTAAGTCCAGGAATGTCTGTCCCTTTAAATATCCAAAATAGTCAAGCTGCTTTTTAAACCTTCAAAATGGCGGCGCTCTCCAGACTGGCAAAAGTGTACAGTTCAGCCCACCTTTCTCTTCACCTTCTCCGTTTGTTCCCCAGTGACCGTGCACAGTCCTCTGTGCAGTCCTGGCTAGCAGGGTGATTTTTAGGTTAATTCTTACATCCTACCACCACTCGGGAATCTCCAAGCTGTTTGTGCCGTCAGGATCGCTGAGGATTGCTGCCAGACCGCAGCTCCGTATGTCTCCTTTTTTGGTATTTTCACGCAAATTCTTCTACTAGTTGGGGTTTAGTCCACTTCTATATCCTTCCCTCAAGGCTCAGGGGTCCAAGATTATCTTCTGTGTCTGTGTTAATTGTTTTCCCTTTTCTTTTTTGAAGAGGGTCTGTGCAGTCTTTCTGCCTAGTTCACCATCTTGTTGGACTCCTTGAGTTTTTTTTTAAATATATAAATATATATGCATATTTACTCTTGAAAGGAGAGCCTTGCAAAGGTAGGGAGGAAGAGTATGAGTTAAGATGTCAATTGCTCGGTAGATGTGGTGGAGGGAGTAGTTGGAGATTTTTTTTTCTTCTTCTTCTTCTTTGTTTCAATTTCCCAGTGAGCTAGGAAGTAAGGATATTGGCAGAGGGGGAAAAGATGCTGGAAACTTGAGGAAACGAGAGAATGTAAAATTATCTAGGAATCTTTCCTCAAGCTTTCTGGAAAGTGAGGATATGAACAGTTAAAGGAGAATACAAAGATATTAAATTAACTTCAATGCATGCCTATAGAGTTTGGAAAATTGATGGAATTAGAATATTGGAGAGAATGAGGTAAGAAGATACAGGATGGTAGTCAGGTGAAGGGGGTGCATTTGTAGCAAAGAGAAGGTCTAAGATATTATCATAGGAGTGAATAGCTGAAGCAGAGTAGAGAATAAGAGAGAGGAAAGAAAGTTAACTGAGAAACCAGAATATTGGAAGGATCTTGTATGTGGATGTTGAAATTATCAAGAACTGCTGTGATAGTAATTTGAGAGAAAGTGTCTTTGAGCCAAGTGCAGAAGTATTGGTAGCATCCATATATATATGTATGTGTGTATACACACACATACACACACACATATATTCAGGTAAATAGGAAAAGAAGGCTAGGATTATCATTATAAATTGATATATTTGGTGCAAGACAATACAATGACCTTTTTGTAACCTATTTTTTTTCTTATATATTCCTTTTCCAAATAGTACTCATGCTCTGTCTACTCTAACAATGATAATAGAACCATCATACTACATTATGTTATTATGAAAGGAATTTTTATCTCTGGCAAACCTCTGGATGGGATGTTGCTTAATGATTTGTCCCCCTTGGCAGTGAAACACAAGTTTCCCATTCAGTGACACTTTGATTTCTAGAGCAAAGATCATACAGGTAAACTTTTTATCATGCTTTGCTTGTTTCGCAGATACTGCAGTTTTTACAAATGGAAGGTTTGTGGAAAGCCTGCGTTGAGCAAGTCTGTCTGCACCATTTTTCCCACAGCATGTGCTCACTTCATGTCTCCGTGTTACATTTTGGTAATTCTCACAATATTTCAAACTTTTTCATAATGCTGTTGCACATTTAATAGACAGCAGTATAGTGTAAACATAATTATATGCACTGGGAAACCAGACAATTCATGTGTCTCAATGTATTGCAATATTGACTTTATTGCAGTAGTCTGGAACCAAACCAGTAAATAGCTCCAAGATATGCCTGAACTTAAAAATTACTTATCCAAGTAGGATAAAATTCCATTTGAAAATTGAAATTTTCAATTTCAACTTGAAATATCCAAATGTTGAAATCAAATTTCAACTTGAAACAGTTGCCATCAGGTTTATCCTGACTCATGGCAACTCCATGTGTGTCAGGGTAAAACTGTGCTCCATAGGGTTTTTAATGGCTGATTTTCAGAAATAGATTGTCAGGCCTTTCTTCCAAGGCCCCTCTGGTTAGACTTGAACCTCTTAACATTTCAATTAGCATCCAAGCACATTAACTATTTTCACCACCCAAGGACTCTCACTTTAATCTTTTTATGTAATTATTTAATTTAGATCCCAGGAATGGTTCCTTATTGTGAGGTTTTACACTCTTAAAGACCTCTCTGTCTTAATGTGAAGGATTATCTGTATATATATTTTTATATGAGCCTTATGAGGTATGGTTATCTTGGAATCACAGATAAATTTTTTTACTTTGCAGACTCAGAAATTTGAAATGATCAATTTTTCCAAATGAGATCAGAATGTAAGGGATTGATTAAACCCAGATTCTAATTTGGAGCATAATAGGTGAAGGAGCTGAGAGATTCAGCAAAGGATAAAACCAGCCTTTATTGTGAAGTGTGCATTCCTCAAGCCAAAAAACAAAAACAAGTTAGGGACAAGGGTAGGATTCCTAGGATCATGGTCCTGTTAATTTATAAGGAAAACCAACTCTAGGCATTTGAAGTCAAAAGTTAATTCTGTTATATGGTACATTATTTTACACCTAATTGATGATCCCTGTATAATATAGCTAAAATTTTGTAATTATTTAATTTTACTTTATCTTTTAGACATTTGGATTATGGATTTATTAGAATATTTAATTGGAATACCAAGGGAATATGATGAGGTTATTTAAATTTTCTAACAAACTAAGGCATTTATTTGTTTCACTCCATTAACATGATCATTTTCTTCATCTAGTAAGTATGACATGCTGAAAAAGATTTAGTATGTCCCATTTCTTAGACTCTTACAGTGCATCAGGAACATCATTCTGAACATCAATCCTCGATTTCCCATTTCACTGTATTTCAAATATCTGATAGAGAAAATTGGAAAGGATCTGTACTGAACCAATTATATACACCAGGATATTTTTCCCCTCTTTAGTTCCAATAATAAATTTAATTCTTTGTGATTTCTTCTTTAGTCTTCTGCATAGGTCATAGAAAATAATTTTATTAATTTAAAATCATGATTAATTGGAGTCACCATGATAATCACATAATGGCTACTGGTAATTGGTAGTTAATTATTATGTTGAGATCTATATATACTAACGTACCAGAAAAAAAATCAAATGGGATTTTAAACACTGTTAAAGAATTTCACAAAGCTGTCCTCACCAGCTTGTTGGAACACCTATCTCTAAAGTACAGGATATATGACTGGTTAGAAATCTCTGCTTATCACAAACTGAAGTAGTTAATCTTGGGGTTCTTTTTCATTTGCCCCACTGAAGAGGGGCACCCTACCCTGGTGGTGCAATGGTGAGGCTGCCAGCCAAAAGATAGGTAGTTTGAACCCACCTCACAGCTCTGCTAAAGAAAGACCTGGCAATCTACTCCTATAAAGATTACAGCCTAGAAAACACTATGGAGTAGTTCTACTCTGTCACATAGGGTCACTATGAGGCATAATTGACTCCATGGCACCTAGCAACAATACCCTACTTGTATTATTTAACTCACTAGAGTAGGAAGTGAAACCGAAGTTTTTATTTAATTGCTTTGGAGAAGACAGTAGGCCAGCAATCAAACTCTTACATGTTAGTCTTGCATAGTCACGTATTTTAAAAAAATTATTTTGTAACTAATATTTTTTGTATTTCCTGTAGTGCTTGCAACATTTTCTGAGTGGGTAAATGCTAACAAAATGATACCTTTTGTATCTTATAACAAACTGTGTGTGTACTGGGAAAGAGAAGGACCCCGTATCTGTTGAGAGGTAAATATTTAAAGAAATTTATCAGTGTCTTTTGATATCAATGAGTACTATAGATTTCAAATGAGTCTGGCTAGTTTTGATAGCTTTAAATGAGACTCTAATCCATTTGTCTATAAATTATTATAAACAGTATATATATTTGTTGGGCATCATAAGGTGTGGTCATCTTTGAAATGCAGATTGATTTTTTAACTTTGCAGGCTCAGGAATTTGAAATGATAAGTTTTGCCAGATGATATCAGGGTGAATGTTTTGAAGCAAGGTCAATATGTAAGGTGTGGTCATCTTTGAAATGCAGATTGATTTTTTAACTTTGCAGGCTCAGGAATTTGAAATGATAAGTTTTACCAGATGATATCAGGGTGAATGTTTTGAAGCAAGGTCAATATGTAATATGATTTCATTGTTTTTCCCATATGTCTAGTAGTTATGTTTTTCAAAATATATTATGTGTTTTTCAAAAATTTATTTATTAAAGTATACTTCTAGATATTAGAAATCTCAGCATCTACTGTATATCAGATGTTCTATGTCCAGTATGAGGATCTAGGACCCCACATGATACCAGCAGCTATCTGGAGAGAGATAAAACTTTTTCATAATGCTGTTGCACATTTAATAGACAGCAGTATAGTGTAAACATAATTATATGTACTGGGAAACCAAAAAATTCATGTGACTCACTGTATTGCAATATTGACTTTATTGCAATATTGACTTTATTGCAGTAGTCTGGAACCAAACCAGTAAATAGCTCCAAGGTATGCCTGAACTTAAAAATTACTTATCCAAGTAGGATAAATTTCAATTTGAAAATTGAAATTTTCAATTTCAACTTGAAATATTCAGGAAAGGGCTAGCTGGTTGGAGGTAGCATATTGCCTTTGGTTTGCACTGTAGGCCTATAGCAGGTCCCTGGGTGTCACAAACAGTTTGTTCTTGGCTACTAACCTAAAGGTTGGTGCTTTGAACCCATCCAGCAGCTCTGCAAAAGAAAGGCCTGATGATCTGCATCTGTAAAGGTTATAGCTGCGACAACGACAACGCTACAGCACAGTCCTACTCTGTAACGTATGGGGTTGCCATGAATTGGAATCAATTCAACAGCAAAGAGTTTTGTCGCCCCCCCCCCCCCATAGGCTACAAGGAGTTTATCTAGCCCACAAGGAGCTCTGGTGGATAGTAGTTAAGGCATTTGGGTTTTAACCAGAAGATCAGTGGTTTGAACTCATTAGTTAATCCATGGAAGAAAGATGAGGCAGTCTGCTTCCATAAAGATTTATAGCTTTGGAAACCAAATGGGTGTTGCTATGAGTTGGAATCAACTCTCTGGCAGTGAGTTTGGTATATAGCCCACAGACTTTGGTGGTGCAGTGGTTAAATGTTTAGCTGTGAAATGAAAGGCTGGGTGTGTAAACCCGCTGGCTGCTCCTCAAGAAAAAGATGTGGTAGTTTGCTTTTGTAAAGGTTTACAGCCTTGGAAACCCTATGGAGTGGTTGTACCCTGTCTTATAGAGTTGCTATGAGTAAGAATCAAGTAGGCGGCAGTGGGTTTGTTTTTTGGTTTGGATTCCTAAATCTCTAATGTTAAGAAATTAAATTTGAAATTCTTTTCAGAAACAGATTTTTAAATATATGTAAAATTATATACTACTCATGGTATTTGCTGACAAGATACCTCTATTTGTTTTATCTATAAATTTAGTACACTAAGAAGTTATTATTTTTCCTGCTTAAGTGCTGTGCCAGGGGTTGAGGACATACACTTCTGGGGCATTTCAGTTCTAGTTCATATAATAAATAGATGGCTTCCATCAGCATACAAATATGATGTTATCATGCCCATCTTAAAAAAACACCCAGTAAATTCTTGGCTCCATTTCCCACTCTAGCTACCTCCCCATTTCATTGCACAGCTTTATAGCTACACCCCTCAAAAGAATTATATATACTTCATGTTTCCGGTTCTTGTCTTCCATTCTCTCTTAAACCCTCCCCATTTAGGCTTTGCCTCCACTGTTCCACAGAAGCAGCTTTAGATAAAATGTAGTTCACATTTTACTAAATCCAGTGATCAGTTTACTTAGTCCTCATCTGACTTGACCTAGAAGCAGCATTTGATATAGTTGATCAATTCCTCCATTTAGAATCACTTTCTTCACTAGGCTTCCAGGATAGCCCACTTTCTTTGTTTTTCTCCTACTTCACTGGCCTTTATGTCTCAGTCTCCCTTGCTAGTTCTTCCTCATCTCCTAAACCTGTAAATATTGGTGGGATCCAGGGCTTAGCTCTCAGAACTCTTCTTTTTTTAATCAGTATTTGCTTTCTTACTTATCCAGTTTCATCATTTGAAATACAATAAAGCTGAGGGATAAAAAACACTTCAATAACATGAATCTAGATACTACCTAATTGATATTGATTCTGGTCCTCCATTCACTACCCATTCTCAAATATATAGAAAACCAAACCCAAATAAATTTCCATCGAGTTGACTTAGACTTGGTAACCCCAGGTATTTTAGTATAGAACTGTGCTGCATAGAGTTTTCAATGGCTGTAATCTTTTGGAAGTAGTTCACTAAGCCTTCCTTCTGAGGTGCCTGTAGGTGGCTTTTAACCACCATCCTTTTGGTCAATAGCCATGTGCTTATTAACCATTTGCACCATCCAGGGACTCCAGATGTATATGAACTACCTAAAAATCTCATCTTGAAGGGGTGAATAATGGAGAGAAAAGAGTAGGGCTAGGTAGACAAATAGCAGTAATCCTTTTGGAGAAGCTGGGATGCAAAAGGTGTATCCCCAAAATTCTAACTCCGATTCCCAGATGGCACTACTGAAATGGGTGTCAACTAACTGGGAGATTCCTATTATCACTGCTGCTTTCTGAAAATCCAGCCCTGCCAGAAGCCAGAACATACCCTGATATTTCAGCCAAAATTGAGAACTGCCACCACAAGGCACCAAACTTTACTCAGGCTTCAGTGAATTTAGATAGCACAGCCAGACCCCTAGAATTCCTGGCTGACTGTCTGCCTCAACTTTGTCATTTCATTGTAAATATCCTTCCAACTCAATCACTGGTACGCCAGCCTCAACAATTTTTGGGCCCACTAGGACCTGAAATCTATTGCCCTGCTATTTTTGCACTGTCCATCATGTCTTCATTTCCTCTCTTTGTATGACCAAGATTCCATGTTCCATCAATATAGTCATTCCCTTGTATATACCTTCTACACACTTGTTCCTCTTTTTCTTCATTGTACTCACTTGGCAAAATTGCATCCTTGCTTAAATCCAACTTGTTCCCTTCTCTGCAGCTGTACCAGGTTCCTGAATATGGCTAAAAACTGACTGGGCTCACTTTAAATTGATGACTACCTCTGTTGGGGTTCTAGAAATTTTACTGTATTTACCTAGTTCATAAACTCTTCTAGGTGACTATACTACATCTGTCTCTTCAAATCTAAACATTTTCCTCTCCTTTCTCCCTCTCCTCTTTCTCTCCTTTTTAGCTAATGATTGTTTCCTATGCCATAGAGGAAACAGAAGCAATAAGAAGAAAACTATTACTTGCTCTCTTGACCACATAAAATGATTTACTAACATATGTACAGATAAACTGCCTTATCTCCTGTTGTGAGCAATAAACCATCAATGTCCCCATTTAAGGTCAACTCTTCTATTCATGCAGAGGATCCCATCCTTATTATATACACAAATTCTTTGCTCCTGAATTGTTCTCTCCTTTCTATACCATCAATTTTTCTCAGTCTATTGGATCATTCTTATTATCAGGTAACTTAATGGACATGCAGTCACTCTGTCACATAGGACTATTTGTTCAGGGCCCTAAACTTTGTGCTTGGAGTTTAATGCTCTGTGGTTGCTGTTTTGAAAGTCTTAACAATTTTATCTTTGAATTTGTATTTTGTAAGTAACGAATAAGGAAACCAAAAAAACTATTGATGTGTGCCAAAATGGCAAGGAGGCCACATCTTCTGACCTCTAACCCCACAAGAGGAAGACAGAATCATCATCAGTAGCGCAAGGCCTATCCCTGTGAGGCCAGACATGCCGCCTCCCTCCAGTCCTTACACCAACCCTGACACCAACCATTCCTCCCTCAGCACTCACCATCTTTCTGCTGGGTTTGATAATTCACTGCATTGGCCACACAGAATTCACAGATTATGGGGTTTATTAGGGAAGCACTAGGCTACAATTCAAGTTAAGGAAAAATGCTCAGTCTCTCTCAGCCCGCCGTCTCTCAGCCAACAGTCTCTCTCAGCCACTCTCCCAGCAATGCGTGTCTCTTGGTGTCTCTCGGTGTCTCTTTCACAGCAGCGCGTGTTTCTCAAGAGCGTGTTTCTCTCAGCAGAACGTCCTTCTCAGCCAGCAGTCAGAGAGACCTCTTCTGCCTCTAGGTGGCCTCCTTTTGGACCTGGCAGTGTCCAAACTAATCCAAACTAACCACTCATAACATCAGAATTCTAAGCACCTGAGAGAGAGCGAACTTCCCGGAACATTGCTTTGTGCTGTTCCCAACAGAAATACCCTAGGTGGATGATTTTAACAATCAAGAGCTACTCAGTTTCTCACAGCAAATTCCACCATGGAGTTTACAAAGACTTATGACTAGAAAAGCCATACCAGGTAATTTACTACACCGCAATGTGTTTTAATTATAGTGTTGGTGAAGAATATTGACTATATCATGGACTATCTGAAGAATAGGAGCTCTGGTGGCATAGTGCCTAAGGCATATGACTGCTAACTAGAAGGCTGGCAGTTCAAACTCACCAGCCACTCTTCAGAAGGAAGACTGGGCAATCTACTTCCATAGGGATACCACCTTGGAAACCCAAAGAGGGGTTGCTATGAGTTGGAATTGACTCAATGGCAGTGAGTTTGTTTTTTTTTTTTTTTTTTTTTGGACCTGAAGAATGAATAAATCAGTTTTAGAAGTAGTACAACACAAATGCTCCTTAGAATTGAGGATGGTGAGACTTCACATACTTTGGACATGTTATCAGGAGGGACCAGTCCATGGAGAAGGACATCATGCTTGATAAAGTAGAGGGTCAATGAAAAAGAGGAAGACCCTCAATGAAACACATTGATACAGTGGCTGCAACAATGGGTTCAAACATAGCAATGATTGTGAGGATGGCGCAGGACTTGGCATTATTTTGTTCTTTTGTACATAGGGTTGCTATGGGTCAGAACCACCTCAACAGCACGTAGCACCAACAATAACAACAAGTAAAGTGTGATGAGACAATGGAGCATGTACTTGGCTCATGCATGATCTGCCTCCCATTGCCTCTCTACCTCCCTAGAATGGGTTCTTGACCACCTGTTGCCCTTCCCAGCAACTACTCCTACTTTCTACCCTGGGTGCACGTAGATGAAGGGATGGGTTGGATGTGTACCTTGCATACTGAATCAAGGGGATAGAGCCCTTGATGCCTGTGAAGGTCTGCAATCACCTGTCTGACTAGTATCCTCATACCCAAAGGAGCATGGCTGTATTAGTTTGATATTGCTGCTGTAACAAATTACCACAAATTAAATGGTTTAAACAGTAAAATGTTATTATCTTAGTTTTATAAGTCAGAAATTTGACACAAGTCTCACTGGGCTAAAATCAAGGTGTCCCAAACTCAAAGTGGCTCATAATCCTCTTTTTTTTTTTTTTTTCCATGTTCAAAGCCAGCAAAAATACATCTCTTTGACCATTCTTCTGAGTTTGTTTCTCCCTCAGGGTTTTGAACATGTACATCTTTTGGGAACCGTTTTTTTCTCCCTATCACAGTAATTCCCTCTGGCCCCTAAAAAGATGCATACTCTAATCTTTCTAACCTGCAAATATATTTCTTTCCATGACAAAGGGACTTTGCAGATAGGATTTTGTTGTTGTTGTTGTTATTTGCCATCGAGTCACAGATATGATTAAGGACATTGAAATGGAGAGATCATCCTGGATTATCAGAGAGGACCCAATCTAATCACATGAGTCCTTCAAAGCAGAAGAGGGAAAACAGAGGGTCAGAGAGATGTGAGGTGAAAAGGAGCTTGAAAATAGAAGAAAAAACAAGAAGAGTAAGCAGCCTCTAGAAGCTAGAAAAGGCAAAGACCTGTTGCTGTTGAGTCGATTCTGATTCATAGTGATCCTATAAAACAGTAGGACTGCCACATAGAGTTTCCAAAAATTAAATATTTATGGAGCAGACAATCACCTCTTTCTCAGCTAGTGGGCTTTAAACTGCTAGCCTTTTGGTTAACAACCAAGCACTTAACCACTGTGCCACCAGGGCTCCTTGGGTTCACCCTTAGAACCTCCAAAATAGAATTCCAGTGCTGCCAACCCTGCTGACACCTTGTTCTAAGCACTAGGAGACCTGTGTCAGACTTCTACAAATTGGAAAAGAATTAAGTTTGTCTTCTTTTAAGCCACTAACTTTGTGAAAATTTGTTATGAGAGCAATAGAAAACTAATACAGCAGCATTAAATAGAAAATAAAAAACCACCACACTAGGTAGAGAAAGAGAGAAAGAAATCATGGAAGAAAAGAAAGCTTTTTTCCTGCTCTTTGAACAAGGGATCTTGCAGTTTCATTTTGCATTGAGCTTCATAGATTGTGCAGCCAACCCTGTCTATTAGCATACCATTATGCTAAAACATAATGCTATGTTGAATCTCTCCCTTGAATTCACATTCCTTTCCAGCTAAAGCCCTATTCATTTGCTCTCTTTTATAGAAAAACTCCTAAGTTTCATACATTTGCTGTCTTTACATTCTCTCCTATCACTCTTTTGAATCTATTCTGATAAGGCTTTTCCTTATTGAAATTGTTCTTGCAAGTCAAGTTACTTCTGTATTGCCAAATTCATTTTTATTTTCACTCATTACTCTTCTTATCATACTGAACAGAAATTTAGTAGCATGTGAGTTAGTGAGAAGGACTGAGTATGGACCCTGCAGGTGAGCTTCTAAGGAGTCTTTCAATTGATGTGTTTTCCAATATGTTTTTCTAGGGTAATATTAGGGAGATTTTGAGATCCTAACTTCTGTTCAAAGGCTTCTGTAACGTGTGAAAAATATTCTTTCAAAGTGGAATTAAGTATAGAAGATGGAACATTTTATAATAATAGACATGATGATAAAGATTCTAGAATAAAGTAGTAGTAATCAACCTTAAGAGGAACATCAATTACTTACAATATTAGGTAAGGAAGGAACAGTATTGTTAAATTCAACATTAATTATCGGTTTTAATAAGGCCATAGGTGCTATTTTGTGCAGTAGTAAGGATGTCAAGGGCCATTTGATTTTGAAGAACTGTATCTCTCATCATAGTCCTTTTGGAATTCATTTCTTGGAGTCCATGGGCAGAATCATTTAAATGATTCTGAAGGTATTAGTTTGACCTTTGACATTAGCCATAGTATCTTCTAATCCACAAGATACTAGTTGACATAATGTTATTAGTTACTGAAATAACTGATTCTTATATTAGAACAAGGAAAGGAAAAAATAAAAATAGTTTCCTATATCTAGAAAATGGGAGCTCTGGTGGTGTAGTGCCTAAGACATTTGACTGCTAATCAGAGGGCTGGCAGTTCAAACCCACCAGCATAATACTATTGAAAGTCTTGATTTAGTCTTCATTAGTCTTACATGGTCTATTTTTGTTGAAATAATTTGGTCAAGCATTTTCAGCGAATCAACGAAGTAAAAACTTTTCTGCAAATGACAAAACTTAATATGCCCATGATTAACTTTTGATATTTCTTAAAAGTGAAAGATCTGATGGAAATTGCAAAATTAAAGCAGATTCAAAGAAAGTTCATTAAAAAACTTTAGACAAAAAATATTTCTAAATATAACAAGTAACCTTATTTTCAAAGAGTTTCAGATATAATATTATAACCTTGAGACTTAATATTATATAGTCAGGATATGTTCAAGAACATATTAAGACTATTAAATCTTTAAATATCTGAATAGTAGTAAAAATTTCATGGGTAAACAGTGTGAATTCCTTTTAAAATCATTGGCTTTGATAATAGTAGATTCAAAGGCAGTAAAGTTGTACGTAAATTAAAAATTAAAATAATAAAATCATGACATAATATTATGTATTTTTGTCCAGTTATAAGACAAAAACATAAATTTTTAACCCAAAGAAAATCAGACACTTCCCCTGTTTTGACAACACATTTCACATTAAAAACATTATTATTTTGTTTTTATCTTTCCCTTGACAAAGGAGGAACAAATCTTCTGTGTCTTTCCACAAAGTTTCAAAATTGTCAGAAGTTATTGTAGGTCACTGAAATGGATATTTCAGGATGTAATGGAGGCCTGTGCCTACGCACACTGAGTGGTTAAGTCTTCATATATGTATCAGATACTGGCTGATAATAAAAACCAAGTTTGATCTGTAACTCAGGAAACGGCTTCACTTAACCTCTTTCCACTTTTAGTTAGATAGTGATGTCCTCCTCACCTTCATCCTTTTAGACAACACAACAAGTTCAGAATGAAACAGAAAAATGAAAAGACTAACAAGAAAATATGCTATTCTATATACAGTTGAGCTTATCTGTATCTGTTAGAGATGTTGTGTGGTCACTTTCTCATTAAAAGGCTGGCATTTCTCTTAGGACTCCAGGGTGAATGCACTGTGCCTTTACCACTTTGGGAAAATAAGTACCAGGAACAGTCAGAAGCCACAGGTACATAAGCCAGAACTGTGTAGCAATCAGTATGGAAAGACTTGAGATACTCTATTTATGTATATTATAAATTAAGAGATCTCATCCACATAATTATATAAGTGGTTTGTATATACTAGAAGTTCTTTTTGGTACAGTGACTCTGTGTATTCCTGCCAT
>NW_006922625.1:122551-124314 GCF_000298275.1 Orycteropus afer afer
TATATATATATATATAGATAGAATTAAAGTGCCCCCTCCCTAACATATAAAATTGAATAAATTTTTGGTCAAAATAATTTTAAACAGTAAGATGAAAATTATATTAAGTGTATAAAGATGAAAACATATAGAATGAGCAAAGTGGCTTTACATAAGTTGCTGCTTGATAGAAACATTAATAATAATTGTTAAAAAAAAAATAACAATGTCAGAGGGAGTTCCGGTAAGGTGGTGGAATAGGCAGAAAGAATAGGAATAGGCACAGACCCTCTTCAACAAAGAAAAGGGGAACCAATTAACACAGATCCAGAAGATAATCCTGGACCCCTGAACCTTCAAGGGGAGGATATAGAAGTGGACTAAACTCCAGCTAGCAGAAGAATTTGCATGAAAATACCAAAAAAGGGGACATAACGGAACTGCGATCTGGCAGTGATCCTGATGGCACAGATGGCTTGGATATTGCCAAGTGATGGTAGGACCTAAGAATTAACCTAAAAATCAGCCCTGCTAGCCAGGGACTGCATGGAGGATTGCCCTGGTGGCCGAGGAATAAAAGGCAAAGCAGCAGCAAAGAGGAAGGCAGGCTGAGCTGTGGACTTTTGCCTGTCCTCAGGGTGCCGTCATTTTGAATGTTTACAAGTGGCTTGACCATTTTGGATATTTAAAGTGACAGCATTCTTCCAGATGCTGGGGATTTAAAAACAGGCTCTGCTTGCTGCTAACAGCAAAGATATCCCGGACTCAGACTACTGAAAAAGCGCAACCTTCCCCTTGTTACTCTTATATCTCACACCCTCTTGGTGAACAGAGGAGGGGAGGCCATTGGGGAGGCCATTGCTCACTCCCACCCACCTTCTAGGCTGACAGGAATTCCATCCCGGTCCGTGTGCACCAAGGGAGCCTGGGTGCCCTGCCCCGTGCTGTCCAGATTTTTCTTTTTTCTATTTTGTTTTTGTCTGTTTTTAAACCACTACTATTATTATTACTTTTGTCCTTCTTATTATCATTCCTTATTCTTCCTTTCCCAGGTTCTAGTTCTCAGCTTTTTTCTTTGCCCTGTTCCTGGTTCTAATTTTTCTTTTTCTGTTTTTCTTTTTTTCCTTTCTTGTGGGTAACCATATTTCTTGTTTTTCTTTTTTTGCATTTTCCCCATTTTTTCCTGCATTATTCTCTTTCTCTACTTTTTTCTCTTACTGCCCTCTCCTCAGATATTGTGGTGTTTTTTGTTTTGGTTTGATTTTGTTTTCTTCTCTTTTCTCTTTTTTGGTTACTGTTCCTGTGTGATTACACAGTGTGCTTTTTGTCCATTTGCTTTTATTTTTTGATGATTATTCAATCATTATTTTTGTCTAACTGAGTGGGAGACAGGAACAGTTCCTGTACAACACAACTACACCCACCCCACCTGGAGCTTCACTTACTGAGTGAGAGTCACCACATCTTTTCCACCAATGAGCCTATGATAAACAACCACCAAGAAGAGCCTGACTCACTCTAGCTACTCTTCACAAATAGTTAACAGAGATCTAAATACAACAATGTCCCAATGTCTCAGAGACAACAGACCATCACAGTCCACACAAAGAAGCAAGATAAAGTGGTAGGAAAAGGGAGCAGGATACAGACCCAGAACACATCCCTGAGGAAGAAAGAGCATTGGAACTCCTTGATAAGGAATTAAAAAGAATTATATTTAGGTATCTTCAAAGGATTGAGAGACAGATCAAGGAAAACAGACAAATCCCTAGAAGAATTTTGGA
>NW_006922625.1:124414-126059 GCF_000298275.1 Orycteropus afer afer
AAATCTACAGATAGAAATCCAGAAGATTAATACTAAATTGTCAGAAATAGATGACACATTTGAAGGACAAAGCAGTAGAGTTGATGCAATGGAAGACAGAATTATTGAGATTGAAGACAAATACCTGAACACTTCTTTGGAAAGGGATCAGTGAGAAGAAAGAGCAAAACAAAATGAACAAAGCCTAAGGATCATGTGGGATACCATCAAAAGGAATAACCTAAATGTCATTGTAATTCCAGAATAGGAAGAGAAAACTAAAACCACTGAGAAAATTGTCCAAGATTTGCTGGAAGAGAACTTCCCTGATATAAGGAAAGATGAGAATACATCCATTCAGGAAGTCCAATGAACCCCAAAAATGATAGACCCCAAAAGAAAATCACCAAGGCATATCACCATCAAACTTATCAAAACCAAAGACAAAGACAGAATCCTAAAAGCAGCATGGGAAAAAGAAAAAGTTACTTACAAAGGACAACCAGTAAGAATAATCTCTGATTTCTCAACAGAAACCATGCAAGCAAGAAGGCAATGGGATGGTATATATAAAACCCTGAATGAGAAAAATTTTCAACCAAGAATTATATATCTGGTAGAATTGTTTCTCAGATATGATGGGTGAAAGTAGGAGATTTCCAGATAAGCAGAAACTAAAACCAGACCATACTTACAAGAGATACTAAAGGGAGTCCTTTGAACAGAGAACCAAAAATAGCAAATAACAACTGACCAGTAATATACATAACCCATAAACCATAGCTGTGGACATATCCAAAGTAAAATAAGCTTACAAGACTGTAAACAGGGAACCAAAGACTTCAATTGGCAGATGAGGACAACTACAAACCAAAAAGAGGGAAAATACCGCGTAGTTACAGAATTTCAAAATGGTGAGAATTCAAGAGAGTTGTAAGATAGAACGGACTGTTCTAAATTCAGAGAAAATTATAAATCACAGGGTAACTTCAAAGAAAAATGATAAACCTTCACATCACAATAAAAAAGAGGACAAATACAAATATTCAACAAATACTAAAGCAACAGCAACAAAGGAAATGATAACACAATTCGTAAACATAATGAACTCAGCACAGAAAATAATATGGAACAAAGAAACCAGGGATTCCATGAAAAAACTCATAACCAAATGACAGCAACCAATTCATACTTGTCAATAATTACACTGAATGTTAATGGACTAAATGCACCCTCAAGAGATGGAGAATTGCAGATTGGATAAGAAAACAAAATCCATCAATATGCTGCCTACAAGAGACATACGTTAGAGATAAAGACAAAAATAGACTAAATATCAAAGGTTGGAAAAAGATATATCAAGCAAACGGCAGCTATAAAAGAGCAGGAGTTGCCATATTAATTTCTGATCAAATTGACTTTAAGACAAAAACCATCATACGAGACAAGGAAGGACATTTAGTGATTAAAGGATCCATCTAACAAGAAGATATAACATAATAAATATCCATGGACCCAATGAAAGAGCCCCAAAATACATAAGTCAGACTTCAAGAGGCTCCGCAGACATAGTAGGAGACTTTAAAACACCACTTTCAATGAAAGATACAACAACTGGAAAGAAACTCAACAAAGATGCAGAAGAGCTAAACAATACAATCCACCA
>NW_006922625.1:141072-147386 GCF_000298275.1 Orycteropus afer afer
TGGAACTGAGTAAAATGAAATCCTTGACTACTTCAATATTTTCTCCATTTATCATAATATTTCTTACTGGTCTGATTGTGAGGATTTTTTGTTTTCTTTATGTTGAACTGTAATTCACACTAAAGACTTTATTCTTTGATTTTCATCACCAATTGCTTCGGATCCCCTTCTCTTTGAGCAAGCAGGGTTATGTCATTTGCATTTTACAAGTTGTTCATGAGTCTTCTTCCAATTTTAATGCTATGTTCTTCTTTATATAGCCCAGGTTCTTGGATTATTTGCTCAGCATGCACATTGAATAAGTATGCTGAAAGGATACAATCCTTATGCACTACTTTTGTGATATTAAACCATGGACTATCCCTTGGATCTCTTCTACTGCCTGCCTCTTGATCTGTGTATAGATTTTTCATAAGTACAATGCAATGTTCTGGAATTCCCATTCTTCATAATTTTATCCATAATTTGTTATGATCCACACAGTTAAGTACCTCTGCATAATCAATAAAATACAGGTAATATTAAGCTTAACCAATTTAGGAGGGAAAGTTGTATTTAGATACTGTACTTTAAAAATGCAGGCCATGTAACATTTAACAAAAGGCTTGTTTTCAGGATAAAATTTGATAAATATTTTAATCTATTAAGAAATAAGAGTTTATTTTCTCTGAATTCAGCTGAAGCATGCTGTTGGCAAGTGGTAGCTGGCATCTGCAACAAATGATACAAGAACACCTTGTTTTCCTTGTTTAATGAAAATCTATCTCAGTAGAGATGGCTCATCAACATTCAAATATAAGATGGAATCTTCTGAAACATGTTAGCTGATGAAGTGTGTAGTGCATTGAATTACTTGGTATGGCTCTTCTAGCCTTAGTCTTTGTGACTCTCACCAAATGACCAGGTGAAACTATGCAAATGTGAGTTGTTTGTGGTCCACTAATGGGATTGGATAGCTTGTTAACAATGTAATTAAGGTACCTGGCTTCACTGTGGAGCTAGGACCATGGAAATAAGGTATATGGAACCCATATGTGAGGATTGGTCACTTTTGCCATCACCTAGGCTTAAAGTGAGGCATTACAGAAGTGGAAAGGGAGATCTCACTATCATTGAGAAAGAGAAGAGCCAAGAGTGGAGCATGTTCTTGGGCCTGAGATCCCCATGCTGAAATGATGGCAGAGAGATGGTAAAGAGATGATGGCAGTAGAACCAGCAAGGGACTGGCATGAGACAGAGCAGTGGGCTTGCTGGCCTATAGAGTGAGAAAGCTGAGTGCAGTTGGGCAGGAGGCTTGCTGGAAGAGTGGGGTGCACCTATTGGTAGAGATAAGCAGGGCAGAGGCTAGACAAGAGGCAGAGAACCAGAGGCATGCCTTCAGACATGGCAGAGGGGAGGCTGTCCTGATGAAAGACTTGTATCCTGAGTGTTCCTGAACCTGAATTGTGTCCTTTTGCTTACTTAATAAGCCCAGTAATCATGAGTTTTGTCTGTGTGGCCATTGCAACAAATGATCAAACCTAGCAGAGAAGTATTGAGTGCCTTGGGAGGGGCAGTTAGTGTCAGAATTGGTTACACGGTGGAGGGTAGTGGCATATCTGACTTCCCCCTCATAGGAATCAACCTTGGGCTGCTGATGGTGATTCTCTCTGCCTCTTGTGAAATTGGAGGAGGTCAGAAGATGTCACCTCCACATAATTTTTGCAAAGTACTGCCTAAGACATTTCACTGCTAAGCAGAAGGCTGGCAGTTCAAACCCACCAGCCACTCCTCGCAAAACCCCTTACATAAGATTCAGAGCTATGATGGGATTAAAGGTGTTGCATTCTACTCTAATTGTCTTGCAACTGATTGACTTATCACTTCAGATCACATCATGGAGGATTATTACATAATTGCCACATTTACATCATTACATATCTGCCAAATCACTGAGAATCATGGTCCAGTCCAGTTGAACCATATTACATGTGACAATCAAGTTTCCATTAGAGAATTAAAACAAATATATAGTTTTCCTAACTGCAATTCTTTATCAGTTAGGTTTTTTCAACATTCATTATTATAGGCTTGAAGAGGGGGTAACAGATTATAGGTTGTAATTTCAAGTTTGTCACAATACTCTTCATACCAAATACTTAAATCTCTCAGAGGGTGTCAGTACATCTCTAGAATATATTCACTTTCATAACAAGGCAAGTAAGGATATTTTTTTAAGTAACTGGTATCACACAAGTAATCATTTAACTGGATCTCAATGATATTGAAACATGGTCTCAGTGGTGTTTGGGTTGTAAGTGGAGGAGTCCATAACTTACCTCTGACAGTGTGGGGCAAAACCTTGCTAGAGTTCAAAGTAGGAGTGAAATTAAGTAGTAATACAATGTGGGGTATACCAAAGGATTGGAAGTTTTTTTTAAAAAAAACAGCAAGGATTTTGATGACAAATCTAACACTATGGGACTTTTGGCAAGGTGGTGTACTAAGCAGACAAGCTATCCAGACCCATTACAACAAAGACACAAGAAATCAATGAAAAATACACAAATATGAATCTTGGAACCCTGAGCTTCAAAGGAAAGGAAAAAGAAGTGGAACACATACCAACCAGACAAACTGAATGAAAACAGTGAATAAGGCCACAAATGGAGCTGTGAATTGTAAACTGGCTTGACACAGTGTGGCCATTACGAATTTTTGGAAGCTGTGTTCCAGTCATGGCAGCAATCTGATAATCAGCTCTGTTCACAGAGGCAACCATACTTGTAGCTGGCAACCAGAAAGCAACCGTACCTACACTGCTCAACTGCATTGTGGTGGGTAAGGTTGTGTGTCAACTTGGCTGGGCCTTGTTGAGTGGCTAGGCAGCTGGTGGTAGTTATTGCCCATGATGAGACTGGCAATCAACTCCATGGTGGGACCTACCACAGGCAGCTGAGTAGCTGCCTTAAGGATATGGTCTGCTTCCCATATATAAGAAGCAGCTTAGGGAATGGTCTCTGGCTTATGGCATGCTTGAGCTCTTCATGTAGCTGAATTGTTGTTCAGCAGCCTGCCATGCTCTGCTGATCTGAGGACTTTTAATGGACTTGAATTAATGGCCTGCCAAGTGGTTTGGTAATATGGGACTGTGCCTTTTTAGTTGTCAGCCTTGGGCTTGTCAGTCTCAGCAGCAGTAGCTATCTGAGTGAAGAAAAGCCTCTAGCTTCAGTGGGCTAGGAGCAGGAGGCAGAGCTGAAGCCCAAGACTGAGGGGATTTCACCCAGCCCCTAGAGCCTGGCACTTTGAAGTTATACTTAAGGCCTCCAAACTATAAGAGAATAAACTCCTATTTGTTTAAGCCATCCCGTTTGTGGTATATTCCTGTCAGAGCAGCACTGGGTAACCAAAACACACATCTATACCTCCTGTATCCCCACCCAGAGAGGGCCACTACCTGCTTCTGTTTCACTTGATCAATGAAAGACAGGGCCAACACAAGCCTACTCCCCCCCCCCCAAATGCTTGACATGAAAAGTGAATTGATAACTCCTATTCTCTAGTAAACCCACCAGAAGAAAGGTGGTGAGCAACTAAGTGCTGCCAAACTAGTGAGCAGAGTAGAACACCTGCTCTGCTTGTTTGGATGTATCAAAAAAAAGAAAAGCAAAAACAGATCTCCCAACCCACCAACATACAATCACCAATTAAATAGAAATACACCACCACCACAATGTCTTAGAGACAACAGATAACCTCAGTGCACACAAAGAAGCAAGACACATTGGCACAAAACACAAAACAAAACAAAATCCAGAAAGTCTACCTAAGGAAGAAATGACATTGGAATTATCTGGTAAGAAATTGAAGAGAAGTACCTTTAAGTGCCTTAAGCAGACTGAGAGAAAGATCTGGGAAAACACTGACAAAATCAAGAAAAACACTGACAAAACTAGAAAAATTCACAAAAACGATACAAAAACAAACTGACAAATGAAAAATTAGAAACCATACAAAAATAAAAATTGGAAATCTAGATTGATATGCCATTTCAGAAATAACACATAAAAGGCAAAAGGAGTAGAATTCAATCAATGAAAGGCAGAATTAATGAGATTGAAGATAAATCTCTGAGTACGACTCTTAGAGGAACAATCAGAAAAAAAAGGCAGCATCAATAACAACAAGAAAAAGGAAAATGAAGAAAGCCTAAGATTTATAAGAGGAATAACTTATGTGTGATCAGAATTCCAGAACAGGAAGAGACAAAATACCAAGAAAATTGTCAAAGATTTGTTGGAAGAAAACTTCCCTGATCATGAAAGATGAGATTATATGCATTCAAGAAGCCCAAAAGAAAATCTCCAAGACATATCATAATCAAACTTCCCAAGAATAAAGACATAGAAAGAATCCTGAAAGCAGCTTGGGAAAAACAAAGGTACCTGCAAAGGAGAACCAATAAGACTAAATTTTGGTTTCTTGGCAGACACCATGTAGGTGAGAAGGAAATGGGATGACATATGTAAAACCAGAAAGAAAAATAATGCCAACCAAGGATTATGTACCCAGCAAATTGTCCTTCAAATATGATGGCAAAATTAAGACATTTCTACATAAATAGAAATAAGGGAATTTGTAAAAACAAGAACAACTTTACAAAAGATCTTAAAAGGAGTCCTTTGGACAGAAAACCAACAACAGCAGACAACAACATGAAATTAAGGCACATGACAATATCACCTGAAAATCTAACCAGTTATAGAGGTATCCAAAATAAAATAAACATAGGAGACTGAAAATAGGTGACCAGATACATCAATTTGTAAATGCAGACAATTATAAAGCAAAAAAGAAGGAATAGTGTAGTTATAGGAGTTCCAAATGGATGGGAAGTCAAGACAAATTGAAAATAAAAGGGACTGTTTTAAACTTGGGAAATAATATTAAAATGGAAGGTGACCTTAAAGAAAATTAATGAACCTTATCAAGATAGGAAAACCACTGAAACAACAACAGTGAAAGAAATAATAAGAAACTCCATAACAAAATGAACTAAGCACAGGAAATTATATGGAGTAAAGAAATCAGCACCACCACAGAAAAACACACAGCAAAGTGATAGCAATACATTCATGCCTATTGAAAATTACACTGAATATAAATGGATTAAATGCACCAGTCAAAAGACAGAGAATAGCAAAATGGATAAGAAAATAAGACCTTTCAGTATGCTGTCTGTAAGAGACACACTTAGATAAAGACAAAAATGACTAAAAATGAAAGACTGGAAAAAATACACCAAATGCATGGCAGTCAAAAAGAGCAGGTGTGACAATACTAATCTCTGATAAAATAGATTTTAAAAATTAGCCTAAGAGACAAGAAAGGACATTATATAATGACTAAAGGGTCAATTGAACAAGAAGACATAACCATAATAAATATCTTTGCACCCAAAGAAAAAGCCCCAAAATTCATAAATCAAACTTCAACAAAATTGAAAAGGAAAATAGACAACTCCAAAATAATAGTAGGAGATTGTAATACACCACTTTTTGTGACAGATAGAATAACTATAAAGAAACTCTACAGAGACACGGAATAACTAAATATCACAATCAGCCAACATGACCGCATAGACACAGAATACTCCAACCAATAACAGCATATTTTTTTTTCAGCACACATGGAACATTCTCCTGAATAGACTGTATGTTAGGCATAATAGACCAAATGTTAGGCCACAAAGTGAGCCTTAATGAATTTAAAAACATGGAAATACTGCAAAGCATCTTCTCAGATCAAAATACTATAAAATTAGAAATAAACAATAGAAAGATCAAGGGAAAAAAATCAAACACAAGGAAAATGAATAACACCCTGCTTAAAAACTATGGGTAAGTCAAAAGATGGAAACAACCTAGGTGTCCATTCACAGAAGAATGGATAACCCATCTGTGGTACATACACACAATGGAATACTATGCAACCCTAAAGAATAATGTAGAATCTGCAAAACAACACATAACGTGGATGAACTTGGAGGACATTATGTTGAGTGAAATAAGTCAATCACAGAAGGACAAATATTGTATTAGTTTGTTATTGTAAGAAGGAAAGGTTTCTATATGGTAGGAAATTTTCTTTGTTGATTACCAGCGGTGGGAGGGGAGGGGAGGGAACACTGTTAGATAGGTAGAGACAAGTATTGATTTGGGTGAAGAGAAGGACAGTGTACCAAATGTGAGTGATCAACACGGTGGCATTGAAGAAGAGGAAGACATAGAGAGGTACATGGGAGGTGCAGACAACAAAGATGAACCCTTTTGCAC
>NW_006922625.1:149292-165140 GCF_000298275.1 Orycteropus afer afer
TCCTCCTGACCGGCAAAAGTCCACAGCTCAGCCCACCTTTCTCTTCACCTTCTCTGTTTGTTCCCCAGCCACCATGCACCGTCTTTTGTGCAATCCCTGGCTAGTAGGGTTCTTCCCACCCCTTGTTTTTCTTTTTGCATTTTTCTCATTTTTCTGTTATTATTCTTTTTCTGTTGCCCTTATTCTCCCTTCCCCAGATATTGTGTGTTTTTTCCTTACTTTGTCTTTTGTTTTTAAAAGTTGTATTTTAATTTATTGCCTTTGGTGTGTGTGTGATTGTTGTTTGTTAGGAAGTTTTTGTTTTTCTTATTACTTTTTTTTTTTTTCTAACAGGGTGGGAGATGACAAACTGTGCCCATGTGACCCAACTATACCCACACCTTCTGCAACCCCATCTACTGGGTGAGGGCCACCACTTGCTTCTGTACCAACTGATCAAAATAGATGTTACCCAATACCAGCCCAACTCACCCTCAACTGCTCTTCATGAACAGCTAACAGAGATATGTATACACACACTCATCATCTATAACACTCATCAGGAGATAGGAGGTGTGTGCCTAACTCCTGCCAAATAAGCAAATGTAGAAATATAAATACAGTGACATCACAATGTCTCAGAGACAACTAACCATCCCAGTTCACACAAAGACAGAGAATTCTGAAAGCAGCAAGGGAAAAACTCAAAGTTATCTACAAAGGGCAACCAATAAGACAGGCTCTGATTTCTCAGCAGAAACCATGCAGGTTTAGCAAATACTGCAAAGACTTGCATGGCTTAGCAAGTACAAACAAAGCAACAAAGGAAATGATAACAAACCCTGAAAGAAAAAAGAAAAAATTACCAACCAAGAATTATATGCCCAGCAAAATAGTGCTTCATATTTGAAATATGATGGTGACATTAGGACATTTCCAGATAAATAGAAATTAAGGGAATTTGTTAAGACCAAAACAGCCTTCCTTACAAGAGATGCTAAAGGGAGTCCTTTGGACAGAAAATCAACAAAAGCAGAAAACAACTGATGAGTAATACACATGATGGATGACATACTCCAAAGACCAACCCAGTTAAAGACATATCCAAAATAAAACTTCAAAGACAGTAAACAGGGAACTAGAAATATATCAATTGGTAAATGAGAAAAACAGCAAACCAAAAAGGGAATAAATAGTATAGGTACAGAAATTCCAAATACTGAATAAATCAAGACAATGGTGAAATAAAACTTCCAAACTTGAGAAGAAAATAATAAATCACAGGGTAACCTCAAAGAAAATGAATAAGTCTTTGCATCAAAATTAAAAAGAGGAGAGGCTCAAATATTTAGCAAATACTATAACAATAGTAACAAAGGAAATTATAAATTTCATGCAAAATGAGGTTAACATAGAAAGATATATGTTGTTGTTGTTGTTGTTTGCCGTTGAGTCGGCCCCGACTCATAGCGACCCCTCCTTGGGTTTCCGAGGCAGTATCACTACAGAAGTAGGACTGCCCAACCTTCCTTCCGAGGAGCGGCTGGTGGGTTTGAACCGCCAGCCTTCTGGTGAGCAGTCAAGTGCCTTAGCCACTATGCTACCAGAGCTCCCAGAAAGATATATGGAGCAAAGAAATCAGTAACACCATGAAAAAGTATGAAACAAGATGAGAGCAATAAATTCATACTTGTTGATAATTACACTGAGTGTAAATGTATTAGATGCACCACTCAAGAGATGGAGAGTTGCAGACTGGATAAGAAAACATGATCCATCAATATGCTGTCTACAAGAGACTCACCTTAGACACAAAGACAAAAATGGACTAAAAATGGAAGGTTGGAGAAAGATGTACCAAGCAAATGGCAATCAAAAACAAACAAATAAAACAGAAATGGCAATATTAATTTCTGATAAAATAGACTTTAAGATAAAAACCACCATGAGAGACAAGGAAGGACGTTATATAATAATTAATGGATCAAGAAATGTACACATCAAAAAACAAGACCCCAAATCAACACTTTAACCCAATGTCTTCAATAATCACAAAAAGAGCAGCAAAAAAGCATACAGTCACCAGAAGAAAAGAAATAATAAATATTTGAGCAGAAATAAATGAAACAGAAAATAGTAAGGCAATAGAAAAAGATCAACAAGACTAGAAGTTGGTTGTTTGAAAAGATTATTAAAAGTGACAAATCACCAGCAAAGTTAGCAAAGGAAAAGAAGGAGAAGATGCAAGTAACATGAATAAGAAATGATGTGGGCAATATCACAATGGAACCAACTGAAATAAAAAGGATAATATCAGGATACTGAAAAACTGTGTGAAGAGCTGTACTACAACAAATTTGAAAACTTAGAAAAAATGGACAGATTTCCAGAAACATACTAGTTACCTAAACTAGCACAGACTGAAGTAGAAAATTTGAATAGACCCACTACAAAAGAAGAAATTGAACAGGTAATTAAAAAAAAAACTACCAACAAAAATAGGAGCTCTGGTAGCATAGTGCCTAAGGCACTTGACTGCTAACCAGAAGGCTGGAGGTTCAAACCTACCAGCCACTCCTCGAAAATAAGGCTGGGCAAACTACTTCTGTAGTTCTACCTCCTCGGAACCCCAAGGAAGGGTCGCTATGAGTTGGGTCCAACTCGATGGCACATAGCAACAACAACAACATTCAGAGAAGAGCTGACACCAATCCTACTCAAACTATTCTAGAATATAGAAAAGAATGGAATCCTCTCAAATTCATTTTATAAAGCAAGTATAAACTTGATTCCAAAACCAGGCAAAGACATCACTAAAAAGAAAAACTACAGACCAATATTCCTCATGAATATAGACACAAAATTCTTCAACAAAATCTTAGCCAATAGACTATGACAACATATCAAATAATAATAATAATAATAATACCAAGTAGGATTCATACCAGGTATGCAAGGATGGTTCAACATTAGAAAAACAATCAATGTACTCCAGCACATGATCATATCAATTGATGCAGAGAAGACATTTGATCAAATCCAACCCTCATTCTTGATAAAAATTCTCAGCAAAATAGGAATAGAAGGGGAATTCTGCAACATAATAAAGGGTATATATGTGAAACTAACAGTCAACATTATTCTCAATGGCGAGAGACTGAAACCATTCCCCTTGTGAACAGGAACCAGACAAGGATGCTCTCTATCACTGCTTCTATTCAACATTGTATTGGAAGTCCTAGCCAGGGCAATAATGCAAGAAAGAGAAATAAAAGCCATCCAAATTGGTAAGGAAGATGTAAAACTCTCCCTATATGCTGATGATATAATCCTATATATAGAAAACCCAAGAGAATCAGCAAGAAAATTAGAACTTATTGAAAGGTTTAGCATACTGGCAGAATACAAGATCAACATACAAAAATCACTTGGATTCCTCTACACCAGCAAAGAGATTGCACAAAAAGAAATAAGGAAACCAGTACCATTTACAATAGCTCCCAAAAAGATAAAATACTTGGGAATAATTCTTACCATGGACTCAAATCATCTATACAAAGAAAACTGCGAAATGCTACTACAAGAAACTATGGAGATCTACATAAATGGAAGAACCATGCTCATGGATAGGAAGAATGAACATTGTAAAAATGTCAGTTCTACACAAAGCAATCCAGATTCCATCAACATTCTTTATGGGCATGGATAAACCAGTTAATAACTTTCTACGGAAAGGAATGAGCTTGTGGATAAGCAAAGCACTACTGGAGAAGAACAACGTAGGTCTCACATTCCCTGATCTCAATACCTACTATACCACAGTAGTCAAAACAGCCTGGTATTAGTATAATGACAGACATACAGACATATAGACCAGTGAAATAGAATTGAGAATCCCAAGATAGATCTATCCATCTATAGACAGCTGATCTTTGAAAAAGGGCTGAAATTCATTAAATGGGGAAAAGATAGTTTCTTTAACAAATGGTGCTGGCAAAGCTGGCTATCCATTTGCAGAAAAATGAAACAAGACCCATACCTCACTCCATATACAAAAACTAATTCTGGGTGTATCAAAGACTTAAATGTAAAACCTAAAACTATAAATTCATTTAAAAAAAAAGGGGGGCAAACTCAGGGACCCTAATATATGTCGTTAATAGACTACTAAGTATAAATATAAATGCACCTAGTTAAACTAGGTGCCTGGAACTTTCTAAAATTAAATTCTTATGTGCATCAAGACTTCTCTCCAAAAGAGTAAAAAGAGAATCTATAGATTGGGAAAAAATATTCAGCCATGACATACCAAAAAGAATTGGTCGATGTTCATCCATTTCAGGAGGTGGCATATGATCAAGAACCAATGGTATTGAAGGAAGAAGTCTGCACTGAAAGAATTGGTGAAGAACAAGTCTCAGCAATTGATAGAATACCCTTTGAGGTGTTTCAACAAACAGATGCCCCACTGGAGGCACTCAATTATGCCAAGAGATTTGGAAGACAGCTACCTGGCCAAATGACTGGAAGAGGTCCATACTTGTACTCATTCCAAAGAAAGATGATCCCACAGAATGTGGAAATTATCAAATAATATCATTAATATCACATGCAAAGCAAATCTTACTGAAGATAATTTAAAAATGGTTGCAGCAGTATATTGACAGCTTTCAGAAATGCAAACTGGATTCAGAAGAGGATGTGGGATGAAAGATATCATTGCTGATTTCAGATAGATCTTGGCTGAAAAAAGAATACCAGAAAGATGTTTACTTGTGTTTTTGTTTTTGTTTTGTGGATATATAGGTAACTCCAAAAAAACTAAACTCACTGCTGTCGAGTCAGATCCAACTCATAGTGATCCCTCCTTGGATTTCTGAGGAAGTATAACTACGGAAGTAGAGTGCCCAATCTTCCTTCTGAAAAGTAGCTGGTGGGTTTGAACTGCAAGCCTTCTGGTTAGCAGTCAAATGCCTTAGGCACTATGCCACTGGAGCTCCTGGATACATAGGTAGATGGGCTAAATGATCAGGTTTATCTAAGCCAAAGGGAATATACCAATGACTGTATGTAAATTTGGCAGATGGTATTTCTACATACATACTAGTATGTGCTATAAGAATGTTCATATCTGTAACAGAGCTAATGGTGGGGGGCAAAGTTATGATAACTTCTTAGCCACAGCCAACCACCTGAGGGAGTGAGTACTCGGCCCACTGGCTCAGGACCATGGTTGCCAGAGACATCAAGCTCAATTGGCATAACATACTACACAAAAAAGTTTTTCTACATCCTTCTTTGCTTGCAACTAAGGTCTTAAAAGCTTGCAAGCAGCCATCTGAGATGTAGAAATTGGTCTCTCCTTGTCTGCAGCAAAGAATGAAGAAAACCAAAGACACATGGAAACAATCCAGGAGACTAGTGGACCATGCAAACAGCCTATATGACTGCGAGACCAGAACTAGATGGTACCTGGCTACTACTGTGAACCTCTAGGAAATGAGTCAAAATAGGAGATCCTGGATAAAGTGGGAGAAAAGTGTAGAACAAAAATTGAAATAATAAAGACCAGGGTAACTGGTCTAATAGAAACTGGTGAAACCCCTGAGACTATGGCCCCTCGTCACCTTTAGGACCTAGAATTGAACTCATTTCTGTTTCCAGCCAAACAATAGAAAGGTGGATAAGGTGAATATACCAGGTAGGTGTACTTTGAAGAAGAATCAACCATGGAAGACCAGAAGGGCAGTATTTTCACAGGGAAATAGCTCAGAGAGCAGGAATGCATAGCAAAGAAGAACACAGGGAAAAGGATGGTTACTAGGAGGAAGTGGGAAGAGAGCTGTTACATTATGCAGTTTGCAGTCAATATCATGACGCAAAATGTGTATGAACTGTTGTATTGAAAATGAATTTGCTCTGTATACTTACAACTAGGGAGGTCTGGTGGCATAGTGCCTAAGGCATTTGACTGCTAACAGGAGGCTGGCAGTTCAAACCCACCAGCCACTCCTTGGAAGGAAGATTGGGCAGTCTACTTCTGTAGAGATACCGCCTTGGAAACCCAAGGAGGAGTTGCTATGAGTTGGGATCTACTCGATCGCAGTGAGTTTGTGAGTGGTGTTTTGAGTTTGGCTTACACCCAAATAAAAAAAAAATACAAAGATGCAGTACTGTTTTGGTCCTCGAGTGCCACTGTAACAGAAAATACAACAAATGTATGGTTTTAACAAGCAGGGATTTATTCTCTTATAGTTTGTTGTTGTTGTTGTTATGTGCCGTTGAGTCATGTCTGACTCATAGCGACCGCTCCTTGGGTTTCTGAGGCAGTATCACTATGGAAGTAGATTGCCCAACCTTCCTTCTGAGGAGTGGCTGGTGGGTTTGAACCGCCAGCCTTCTGGTTAGCAGTCAAATGCCTTAGGCACTATGCCACCAGAGCTCCCTCTTACAGTGTAGTAGTCTAGAAGTTTGAGTTCAGAGTGCCAGCTCTAGGGACTGTGTGAAGGCCTCTTGACCTTGGGCTTTAGCTCTGCCTCTTGCTCCCAGCCTACTGGAGCTGGAGGTGTCTCTTAACTCAGGCAGCTGCTGGCAGCTGAGGCTGACAAACCCAAGGTTGACAAGTAAAATGGCACAGTCCTAAGATTATCAAGCAACATAACAGGCCACTAGTTCAAGTCCAGAAATAGTCCCAAGATAGGCAGGCAACTTGGCAGGCTACTGAATGCAGACTCAGCTACACGCAGGGTCCAAGCATGCCAAAAAGCTCAGAGACCATTCTCAAAGCTGTTTTCTTATATACCAGAAGCACACCATATCCATATGGCAGCTACTCAGCTGCTCACAGCAGATTCATGGAGTTGATTACCACTGACATCATAGAGAATAACTACATTCAACTGCCAGCCACTCAAAACTTGGCACAGCCAAGGTGACACTTAACCTTAATTACCACAATTCCACTCCTTGTCAACTTGGTGCCTGTACAGATCTCCTTCATTGAGTGGCCTGAGTCTCATAGACCATCTGAGTGATGACTTTACCTCCTTGGCCTGGTAGGCCTCATACCTCTGCATGGCATGGCATAGCAGCTGTGCTCCTTCACTTTTGGGCCTGAGCTATGGCCCCATCCTTCTGGCCCTCATGAACGGCAGCCCCACACTCCATAACCAAGTTGGTGAAGATCTGACTCTTTGAAACCTAATAGACTGTGGTGGTTCTACCCTCAGAGGCCAAAGTCCCACTCTTTGAGGCTGAAGTAGCTCTGCTTCCCATTTTCTTGGTCTCAGCTTCTGCCAAGTAAGGCCCAAAGGCAACCAACTCTGCCAGGAAGCTACCTGCCCAAAGCCATTCAACTTTCTAGCTCCATGGACCAGCAAGCCTGTGGCTCCATCTCATGCTGGTCTCGTCTACCAATTAGTGCCGGAAGGCAACCCACTCTGCCATGAAGCTGTCTGCCCCAAAGTATCCAGCTTTCTCCTCCACGGGTTGGTAAGCCAGTCACTCTGTCTCATGCTGGTCTCTAGGCTCTGTTGTCACTCTCTCTGCAGGTCTCTCTGCACAGAGATTTCAGGTCCAAGGATGCACTACACTCCTGTTTTCACATTTCAGGTATCTGACAGAGCAGCACCTCGCTCTGTCAGTACCACCTGTTTTGGTTACTGTGATAGTTGGAGCTGTGTGACAACTTAGCTGGACCACAATTCTGTGTGGTTTAAGCTGTTGTGATGTGGTTATTCCCATGATGGAATCAGATGATTATGTTTTGAGCAGCCAATCTGTTGAAAGAGAGTTTCACTAGGGGTGTGGCCTGCTTCCAGTATATCTATGGACATCCTGGGAAAAGAGACATTCCTCTGTGGATCGGGATTCTGTTATGCTGACTACAACTGTCCATGAGCGAACAATCCACCATTCAGCCTGGAGATCTTGGATTTGTCATTTGTTGGAGTCAACAGCCAGTACACTGCCTGCCAACCTTGAGCTCCTCAGCCCCTGCAGCTGCAAGAATTGGGAAAAGCCTCCATCTTGATGTTTGAGCCAAGAACTTTGGACTTGCCAGCTTCTGTAAGTGTGTGAGCCATTTCCTGAGATAAATTTCTCTCTCTCTCTCTCTCTCTAAGATTTACTAGTTTTGTTTCTCTAGAGAGCCCAGTCTAACACAGTTACCTAGTGCTGCTATATCAGACATACTGCAAGTGTGGGTGCTTGAACAAATAGGGATTTATTCTATTACAGTTTTGAAGGCTAGAAATCTGAGTTCAAAGTGCCAGCTCTAGGGGGTGGGTAGAGGTCCCTCAAACTTGGGCTTCACCTCTGCCTCTTGCTCCCAGCCCACTGAAGCTGGTGGCATCTCTTAACTCAGGCAGCTACTGGCAGCTGACAAACCCAAGGTTGATAAGTAAAATGGCACAGTCCCAAGATTATCAAGGAACACAGCAGGCCACCAGTTCAGGTCCAGAAACAGTCCCAAGATTGCCAGGGCTCATGGCAGGCTGTTGAATGAAGTGGCAACATGCAGGGTCCAAGCATGCTAAAAAGCTCAGAGACCTTTCTGAAAGCTTCTTATGTATTGGAAGCATACCACATCCTTCAGGGAGCTACTCAGCTGCCCACAGTAGATTCCATCATGGAGTTGATTACTAGTCTCATCATGGGGAATAACTAGATCCAGCTGCCTAGCCAATCAAAACTAGGCCCAGCCAACTTGACACATATCTTAACTACCACAGGTACCAAGTTGTGCATGTCTGAAACCAGGTTCTTTTCTTAGAGCAAGTGATAAATACTGCACTTCAAATGAACCAAAACAAAGCTACAAAACACCAATGCAATAAACCAAAATAGAGCTACATAAATGGAAGAATATACAATGCTCATGGATTGGAAGGATCAACATTGTTAAAATGTCAATACTACCCAATGTAATCTACTTATATAATGCAATCCTAATCTAGATTCCATTATCATTCTTTACAGAGATGGAAAAACTAATCACCAACTTTATATGAAAGGAAAGAGACCCAGGATAAGCAAAGCATTCCTAAAGAAGAATGACCAAGCTTCACACTTCCCTATCTCAAAACCTACTACATAGTTATAGGAGTCAGAATGACATAGTACTGATATAATGACAGTCACATAGATCAATGGTATGGAATCGAGAGCACAGAAGTAATTCAATCCGCATATGGACAACTGATCTTTGACAAAGGACTAAGACTCTTTAAATGGGGAAGAGAGTCTCTTGAACAAACGTTGCTGGCAAAACTAGGTTTCCATTTGCAGAAAAATGATCCATATCTGACACCATATACAAATACAAACAAAGGTAGATCAAAGACCTAAATTTAAAACCTAAAAGAATAAAGATAATTAAAAAAATGGAATCCTGAGCTGGATAGTATGAAGAGAAATGAGTGGGACTGTTGTAGAGTTTCTTTTTTTCCAGGGACCGCTGGGCAAAAGGGTTAGCCATGTCATCCTTGACAGAAAGGTGACCAGCACTGTGAAAGCCCCAGAGACCGGTGGTCCTTACATTCAGGCTGTGTTAGTGGACAGGACCGTTTACATTTCGAAACAGTTAGGTATGGATCCTTCAAGTGGACAGCTCGTGCCAGGAGAGGTGGTAGAAGAAGCTAAACAACATTTTTTTTTTTTTTTTAATTGTGCTTCGGGTGCAAATTTACAGAGCAGAATTTGTTTTACATTCAACAGTTCGTGTACATTTGTTTCCACTCCCCAATAAATATCCCCAATCCTAACTCACTCTCCTCTTCTCCCTTCCCAGTGACCCCCCCCCCCATCTCTGTGCTCTTCTTAGTTATGAACTCCTCTCCATCCAGCTTTTCCTCCATGTGAATGTCACCCCTCTGGTGCCCCATGGCCAATTGTTCCAGGGGATGTATCTCCATAGAGTAGGTAGGTGCATCACCCTGGATTGAGTGTTCTGCATGTAAGTCTTATTACTGTTGGGCTGAGAGCCAGCCCTTGGGAGTGAGTTTTATCCCAGGCCTGAAGTGTATCCCAGAGACATAGTCTTGGGGGTCCCACCAGACTCCATCTGAACAGTAATTCTGGTTGTTATTGTGTTTCTGGATTTTATTCTACAGTTTTCCTTCCACTCTATCCAGGATCACCAGTTTTGATCCCTTCCTGAGTGGTTGAAATTAGTAGTCGGGCACCGTCTAGTTCTGGTCTCGAGGTCTATCATGTCTTAGGGCTGATTATTTCCAAATGCCCTTGGTTTTCTTCACCTTCTTTGCTTCCAATAATAGGAGACCAGTAGCTGGATCTTAGATGGTCACTTGAGAGCTTTTAAGACCCCAGTCGCTACTCACCAATGTAGGATGAGGAACAAGATTTTTATGTATTTTGTTGTGCCAATTGAGTCTGGTGTCCTCCAATACTATATATATTTCCATTTCCCACTTTTTAAGGTGCACCATACTGTTTCCCATAGTGGTTATACCATTTTGCAATCCTACCAGCAGAGTATGAAGATTCACATTTCTCTACTCCCTTGCTAGAATTTCTTTTCCTTTTCTTCTTTTTTTTTTTTTATACCCCCAAACTCATTTTATGAACCAAGCATAACACTAATACCAAAATCAGGGGAAGACACCACTAAAAAGGAAAGTTACAGACCAATATCCCTCATGAACATAGATGCAAAATTCTTCACCAAAATCCTCACCAACAGAATCCAACAACATATCAAAAATAATAATAATACATCCTGACCAAGTGGGATTCATACTTGGTATGCAAGGATGGGTTAAATGTAATCCACCACATAAACAAAAGAAAAGAACCATATGATCATATCAGTCAATGCAAAAAATGTATTTCATAAAATACGACACCCATTCCTGTTCAGAACTCTCAGCAAAATAGGGATAGAAGAGAAGTTCCTCAGCATAATAAAGGGCATATACACAAAGCCAACAGCCAACATTATTATTAATGGAGAGACTCAAAGCATTCATTCCCCTTATTAATGGGAACCAGACAGGAATACCCTCTATCACCACTCCTATTTAACATTGTATTGGAAATCCTAGCCTGGGCAATGAGGCAAGAAAGAGAAATAAAAGGCATCCAAATTGGCAAAGAGGAAGTAAAACTATCTCTATTTAAGGATGATGTGATACTATACATAGAAAACCCAAGAGACTCAGAAGGAAAAATACTAGCACTAATAGAGGGTTAGCAAAGTGGCAGGATACAATGTCAATGTACAAAAATCAGTTGGATTCCTCTACACCAACAAAGAGACATCTGAAAAAGAAATAAGGGAAACTATTCCATTTACAAAAGCTACTAAAAAAATAAAATATCTGGGAATAAATCTTACCAGAGACACAAAAGACCTATACAAAGAAAACTATAAAACACTACTACAGGAGACAACAAGGGATCTACATAAATGGAAGAACCTGCCTTGTTCATCGATGTTGTTGTTGTTATTTGCCGTCGAGTCGGCCCCGACTCATAGCGACCCCTCCTTGGGTTTCTGAGGCAGTATCACTACGGAAGTAGAATTTAGGTAGACTGAATGTTGTGAAAATATCAGTAGTACCTAAAGCAATCTACACATTTAATGCAATCCTGATCCAGATACCAAGAAAACTTTTTAAGCACATGGAAAAACCAATTACTAACTTCATATGGAAAGAAAAGAGACATTGGATAAGCAGAACACTACTGAAGAAGAAGAACAAAGTGGGAAGTTTCACATTCTCGTATCTTAAAACCTACTATACAGCCATAGTAGTCAAAACAGCATGGCACTGGTACAATGATAGACAGATAGACCAATGGAACAGAATTGAAAACCCAGAAATAGACGCATCTGTGCATGGACAGCTGATCTTCAACAAAAGTCCAAATCTCATTAAATGGGGAAGAGATAGCCTCTTTAAAAAATTATGCTGGCAAAATTGGATATCCACTTGCAGAAAAATGAAACAAGACCCATACCTCATCAAAAACAAACTCAAGTTGGATCAAAGACTTAAATGTAAAGGCCAAAACTATAAAATTCATCAATGATAAAATAGGGGCAAATCTAAGAGCCCTAGTTTATAGCATAAATAGACTATCTAACGTAATCCAGAATGCTCAGGAGGTAGAAAAGAAGCTAGATGACTGGGACCTTTTAAAAATTAAATTCTTATGTGCATCAAAAGGCTTCATCAAAAGGGTGAAAAGAGAACCTACAGATTGGAAGAAAATATTTGCCTATGACATATATGACAAAGGACTTATTTCCAAAATCTGTAGAACACACCTCAACCCCAAAAAGACAAACAATCCAATTTGAAAATGGGCAAGAGACATGAACAGACACTTCACTAAAGGTGATATGCTGGTGGCCAACAAACACATGAAGAATTGCTCATGATCTTTAGTCATTAGAGAGATGCAAATCAAAACAGCAATGAGATATCATCTCACTCCAGCAATAAGAGCAAAGTTCAACAGGACAGAAAATAAATGCTGGCAAGGTTGCAGAGAGATTGGAACTCTTATACACTGCTGGCTGGATTGTAAAATGGTATAATCATTGTGGCAAACAGTATGGTGTTTCCTTAAGAAACTGAAAATAGAAATACCATTTGACCCAGCAATTCCATTACTAGGAATATATCCTAAAGAAGTGAGAGACAGGACACAAATGGACACATGCACACCTGTGTTCATCAAACCACAATTCATTATAGCAAAGAGATGGAAATAACCTAAATGTCCATCAATGGATAGACAAATGGATAACCAAATTATGGTACATTCACACAATGGAATACTGTGGTACATTGAAGAATAATGAAGGATATGTGAATCATCTCACAATTTAGATGAGCCTGGAGGACATTATGCTGAGTGAAATAAGTCAATTGCAGAAGGACAAATATTGTATGAGCCTATTACTGTAAAAAGACGAGGGAGGGTTTGGTTAAGGAAGGAAACTCACTTTGTAGGTTACTGGGGTGGGAAGGGAAGGGGAGGGAATAATTTTGGTCTAGTTGGGGGGCACACAATGAGGTAGGTAAGGGAAGGGATGGTATGGAAAGAGCCTGTGACCACTATGATAACATTGGGGACAGGGAGGACACTAAATTGTGCACGTAAGGTATAGACGACAGAGGGTAATACCAGTATATCCACAATACTGCATTACCATTAACACCAAACACCAGGCTACAGATAAACACATAAACATCGTAGGAGATCAGATGGGGTCAGTGAACAGGATTATACTCTGGACCAAGGATAGACTCAGCTGAGGTTAATCTTGCATAGATACCAGTGATACAAAATACCCACAGCCCTAACAGAAGACAGACATAGAGCAATCCCTCACATACAGCCAGACACTGTGGAAGAGAGATCCAATGGATCTACTGACTCAGGACCATAGTATTGGGGGACACCAGACTCAATTGGCACAACAAAATACATAAAAACCTTGTTCCACAGCCTACATTGGTGAATTGCGACTGGGGTCTGAAAAGCTTTCAAGCAGCCATCTAAGATGCAGCTGCTAACCAGAAGGCTGGTGGTTCAAATACACCAGCCACTCCTCGGAAGGAAGATGGGGCAATCTACTTACATAGTGATACTGCCTCGGAAACCCAAGGAGGGGTCGCTATGACTCGGGTCCAACTTGATGGCACATAACAACAACAACAACAACATCATTAGAAGTGAAGAAGAGTGCAAAAAACTAAGGGCATTTGGAAGCAGTTAGCTCTAGGACATGATGGACCATGAGACTAGAAGAGCTAGATGGTGCTTGGCTACCAATGCCAGCCACTGGGGAAAGGATCAAAACTGGAGATCCTGGATAGAGTGGGAGGAAAAACGTGGAACAAAATCCAACAAAATAATGACCAGAATTACTGATCTGATGGAGTCTGGTGGGACCCCCAAAACTATGTCCCTGGAATATGCTTCAGGCCTGGAATAAAACTCACTTCCAGGAGCTTTCAGCCCAGTAGTAAACAAGACGTACATGCAGATCACTCAACCCAGAGTGGTGCACACACATACTCTATGGAGATGCATTCCTTCGAGCAATCAACCACGGGGCCCCAGAGGGGCAATATTCACACGGAGGATATGCAGGACACACAGGAGTGCATAACTATGAGGGGGCACAGAGTGGGGGGGGGTTCCTGGGAAGGGAGGGGAGGAAAGTGGGTTAGGGTTGGGGATAGTAACTGGGGAGTGAAACCAAGTGTACACAAAATGTTGAATGTAAAACAAACTACTCTGTAAATTTGTACCTAAAGTACACACGTACACACACACACAAAGTTTCCATGACTTTGCCTTCTGTATGTTTTACTGCATTCATGGATATATTTGCAGCATATGGAAACACATAGAGATATCCCTTGTCAGACTTATATATATTCATAAATTTAGTCCTATTCACCTTTCCACTCCTGTTCAGCTTGAGAGTCTACGTATCCACCCAGATCATTGTTATTACTGTTATTGCAGAATTGTGTACATGATACTTTTCACCTTTGTGGTTGGTTGAACAATTTTTCTCAGAAAGATCAGCACAAGGCTGGTCCCCATGAGGCAGAGGTTAAAGATGTCCCAAATGTCCAAACTACCATACTACTCCATCATTTCAGACATTAACTACTCCTCCTCCTCCCAGTAATTTCTCCAGTCTTAGGGTTCCGTATTTTGCTGTAATGCCTCACAGAACTCACAGACACCCAAGGGTTCATCTCATGTAGTAGTGTTGGAGGCTGGCAGGCTGGTGAGTCCCAGGTCTGTGAGTAGGTCTGGAGCATCCTCCCAACTCTCAGGGTTTGATGAACTGCGATGAGCAGATCAGATGACGGCTGCTGTCCGAAATCCAGGGGTGAGATGAGAATGATCCAAGACACAAAACCAGAGCAAGAGGAGGGTGAATCTTCCCAGGAGATTCGTAGGTATACCCTCAGGGCAGCTAAGGGTGGTGATTTGAATTATACCCTCCAGCAAGGCAGGACTCAAGATACATTCCGCCTGTGTTGCCCCAACAGAAATAATCCAAATCCCATCACAGAGTTGATTGCCAGTCATTATAGGGAATGACTACTACCAGCTGCCCAGCCAAGTTGATACCTGACCTTAAACTACCACACCACCCCAAACAGGCATGGATAATGGGATTTACAAAACATCACAGAATGGAGAACAATGGCTAGAAGGGCCACATCAAGCAATTCACTACAGTTGTCTTTAACAGGAGTTTGTGCTCCTCCCTATTTCTTCCACTGTCTTGATCATATTGTGCTGACCTCCCCCTTATATTCAGCCACAGGGATCCAGGTGAGGAGAGGGAACTCAGGCATGCCAAAAGCAGCAGGGCAGTAGAGTGGGAGAAAAGGGATTAAAAGCCAGAAACCCGGATAGGGGAGCAGTCAGCTGCAGGGATCCAGGTGAGGAGAGGGAACTCAGGCACACCCAAAGCAGCAGGGTGGTAGAGCAGGAGAAAGGGTTTTAAAAGGCCCAGGGATCTGGACAGAGTAGGAGTCAGCCACAGGGACCCAGGTAAGCGTGGTATGAGAGGTTTCTAACAGGGAGACAAACTTACCTGTTGGTTTATCCTATTGTGGTGATGTGTTGATGTGAGTTTTGATGATGAGCCATTGGTGTTTCAAACCCAGCAGAATGCACATAGTGCACAGGTATCAGCCCAGCTTACAGACTGATACAGACTAGGAAGAAGGAAGAGACCATCCACATCTCAAAGAATTGGTCAGGGAAAACCTTATGAATAGCAAAGAAACACTGTTTGATACATTACCGTGCAACTTTATGAATAGTCCAGTTAGGTTAGAAGGCTCTCAGAATAGGAC
>NW_006922625.1:167195-180764 GCF_000298275.1 Orycteropus afer afer
CATCAGGATTGGAGGAAGAATCATTAACAACCTGAGATACACAGTTGATACAACTTTGCTTGCTGAAAGTGAGGATGACTTGAGGCACTTACTGATGAAAGTTGAAGAATACAGTATGCAGTATGGATTACATCTCAATATAAAGAATACAAAAATCCTCACAACTGGACCAATGAGCAACATCACAATAAGTGGAGAGAAGATTGAGGTTGTCAAAGAATTCACGTTGCTTGGTTCTACAATCGATGCCAATGGAAACAGCATTCAGGACATTACATGACTTGTAGCATTGGGAAGGTCAACTCTGAAGGAACTGTTTCAAGTGCTGAGAAGCAAGGATGTCTCCTTGAGAACTAAGGTGCGACTGACACAGCCATGATATTTCCAATCACCTCATATGCATGTGAGAGCTGGACAATGAATAAGGAAGACCGAAGAAGAGTTGATGCTGTCGAGTTGTGGTGCTGGAAAAGAATGCTGAAAGTACCATGGACTGCTAAAAGAACTAACAGATCTTTCGTTGAGGAAGTGCACCCGAAATGCTCCTTGGAAGCAAGAATGGCCAGACTTCTTCTCACCTGTTTTGGTCATGTTGTCAGAAGGCACCATTTCCTGGAGAAGGATGTCATGCTTGGTAGGGTGGAGGGTTGACGAAAGAGGGGGGCCTTCAACGAGATGGATTGACATGGTGGCTGCGATGATGGACTCAAATATAGCAGGAATCATGGAGCTGGCGTGGGATCGGGCAGTGTTTCGTTCTGCTGTGCATGGGGTCACTATGAGTCGGAAACAACTTGATGGCACCTAACAACAACAGCCCCCTTATGGTATATTGTCTTTCCTCCACCAAAGTTAGTAAGTGTCTACTGTCTAGACAGTGATTTACCTTTGCCTTCCACCCCTAGTAACCTTCAAAGAAGGATTCTTCCTGTGTGTTAACCCTTTCTTAACTTTTTACAGTAGTGGTCTCATTCAACATTTGTCTTTTTGTGGTTGACTAATTTCATTCAGCATAACGTCCTATAGCTTCATCCATGTTTTGAGGTGTTTTGCGGATTCATCACTATTCTTTACAATTGTGTAGCATTCCATTGTGTGTATGTACCAGTTTGTTTATCCATTCATCTGTTGATGGACACCTAGGTTGTTTCCATCTTTTTCTATTATGAATAATGCTGTGAAAAATGTGATTAAATGTTTAATTTTTAGGGTGTCCCAGTCATCTAGTTTGTTTTCTGCTGTTAGTGTGTTTTCAGTTATGTTTGATAGTGTACTTATTCCATGTATTGGGGCCCTTAACTTTGCCTGTCACTACTTGTCTGTTAGTTTGTCATACTGTTGTGGCTTCTGTGTTGCTATGAGGCTGGAGGCTATGTCAGTGGTATTTCAAATACCTGCAGGGTCACCCATGGTGGACATGTTTTAGCAGAGCTTCCAGACTAAGATAGACTGGGGAGAAGGATGGGGCCATCTACAGCTGAAAAACGTGGCCAGCGAAAACCTTATGAATGGCAGTGAAACACTATCTGATTTATTACTTGAAAACTTTATGAATAGCCCTGAAACATTGTCTGGTAAGAAAAAAGTAGCATCAGGATTGGAGGAAGACTCATTAACAACCTGAGATATGCAGATGATACAACCTTGCTTGCTGAAAGTGAATAAGACTTGAAACACTTACTGATGAAGATCAATGACTACTGTCTTCAGTATGGATTACACCTTAACAGGAAGAAAACAAAAATCTTACAACTGGACCAATAAGCAGCATCATGATAAATGGAGAAAAGATTAAAGTTGCCAAGGATTTCATTTCCTTGGGCCCACAGTCAACACCCATGGAAGCAGCAGTCAAGAAATCAGATGTCATGTTGCACTGGGTAGATCTGTTACAAAGATCTCTTTAAAATGTTGAAAAACAAAAGTGTCACTTTGAAGACTAAGGTGCATTTAACAGCCATAGTATTTTCTCTTTGTGTGAGAAATATGAGCCTTTATTAAAATTTATGAATAAGTGAAGTAACAGTTCAATTTAATTAAAATACTTAAAAAATTCTTGTGATTATCTGTACATCGTTCTTTAAGCCATGATATTTTCAGTTGCCTCATATGCATGTGAAAGCTCGGCCATGAACAAGGTAAACCAAAGAAGAGTTGATGCCTTTGAATTATGGTGTTGCAAAGAATACTGAAAATACCATGGACTGACAGAACAAACAAATCTGTCTTGGAGGAAGTGCAGCTGGAATGCTCTTTGGAAGCAAAAATGGCAAGACTTCCTCTCACCTACTTTGGTCGTGCTGTCAGAGGGACAATTCCCTGGAGAAGGATATCATGCTTTGTAAACTGGAGGGTCAGTGAAAAAGAGGAAGGCCCTCAACAAGATGGATCGACAGTGACTGCAATGGTGGGCTCAAGATAGCAAGGATTGTGAGGATGGTGCAAAACCAGGCAGTTTTCATTGTTATACATAATGTTGCTATGAGTGGGAGCTAAGTTTGCCCCTATTTTTCCTTTGATAAACTTTATGGTTTAGGTTTTACATTAAGCCTTTGATCTATCTTGAGTTAGTTTTTGTATATAGTGTAAGATATAGATTATGTTTCATTTTTCTGCAAATGGATATTTAGTATTACCAGCATTATTTGTTAAAAACAAACAAACAATCTCTTCCCCATTTAATGGATCTCAGTCCTTTGTCAAAGATCAGCTGTCCCTACATGGATGGATTTACTTCTGGGTTCTCATTTCTGTTCCATTGTGTATGTGCCTGTCATTGTATCAATACCAGGCTGTTTTGATGACTGTGGCTGTATAGTAGGTTTGAGATTAGGAAGTATGAGCCCTTCTATTTTGTTCTTCTTCTTTGCTTATTGTGGGTCTCTTTCTTTTCCATATAAAGGTTGTGATTAGTTTTTTCCATCTCTTTGAAGAATAATGGTGGATCTGGATCAGGATTGCTTGATATCTGTAGATTACTTTGGGTAGTAGTGACATTTTTACAATGTTAAGCCTTCCTATCCATGAGCATGTTGAGCATGGTATATTCTTTCATTTATGTAGGTCTCTTTTGGTTTCTTTTAGTAGTGTTTTCTAGTTTTGTTTGTATAGGTAATTTGCATCTCTAATTTGATTTATTCCTGTGTTTCTTCTTTTGGGTGGCTGCTTTATATGGTATTGTTTTCCTTATCTCCTTTTCAGAGTTCTCTTTGGTACTGTAGAAGAATCAGACTGATTTTTGTTTGTTGATCTTGTACCCTGCCATATTGCTGAATCCTTCTGTTGGTTATATTAGTAGTTTTTGTTTTGAGTCTATACAATTTTTATGTATAAGATTGTATCATCTATAAATAGAGATGGTTTTACTTATCCCTTGCCAATTTGTATTCCTTTCATCTCCTTTTTATGTTGTTGTTCTGGCTAGAACTTCCAATACAATATTGAATAGGGGTGGTGAGTAAAGTCATCCTTGTGTGGTTCTTGTTCTCAAGGGGAATATTGACAATCTTTCTCTGTAGAGAATAGTATGGCTATTAATTTTGTGTATATGCCCTTAATTATGTTGAGGAATTTCCCTTCTATTCCTATTTTGCTGAGAATTTTTATCAAGAATGCATGCAGGGATCTAGTTCAAAGATGGTGGAATAGGCAGACAAGCTACATAGAATCTATTGAACAAAGAAAAGAGAAAGTAATTGACATAGATACAGAAGATAATCCTGGAGCCCTGAGCTTTGAAAGGAAGGATACAGAAGTTGATTAAATACCAACTAGTAGAAGAACCTGAATGAAAACTGAATAAAGAGAAAAACAGAGCTGCAAACTGCCAGCTATCCTGATGGCATGGACAACCTGAATATTTCCAAATGGTGTTAGAACCTGAGAATTAATCTAAAAATCTGCCGTTTGCTAAGGGCTGCATGGACAACTACGCTGGTGGCTGATGACTAAACAGGGAGGAAGCAAAGAAGGGGACAAACTGAGCTGTGGACTTTCAGTTGTCCAAAGGGTGCAGCCATTTTGAATGTTTACAAGCAGTGGCTGTTTTGGATATTTAAAGCAACAGACTTCTTGTTCAGATTCCAGGGACATAAGAATAGGCTCTGCTTGCCAAGGACAGCAAGGACATATGGGACCCTGACAACTGGAAAGGAGACAAATTGTGAGTGCATATTTGTTGACAACTAGCAAATGGAAGAGCACAGTAGCCTTCTTACTCAGATAACATCCAAACAAAACAAAGAAAACAAAAATTTTGGTTGAATCACTCCAACATACAACCACCAAGTAAATATAAACACAAAAACATCACAATATCTTGTCAACAACAGACCATCATAGTCCACACAAAGAAGCAAGATAAAGCAGTAGAAACAAGGGACCAGGACACACACCCAGAACACATCCCTGAGGAAGAAGCAGCATTGGAACTTACTGATAAAGAATTAAAAAGAATTATATTTAGGTACCTTCAATGGATTGAGAGATGGATCAATGAACACACAGACAACACCCTAGACCAATTTCCGAAGACAATACAAGAACAAAATGGTAAAATAAATGAAAAATTAGAAATGATACAAAATCTACAGATAGAAATCCAGAAGAGTAATACTAAATTTTCAGAAATAGGTATGACATTGATCAGGCAAAAGAGTAGAATTGAATCAATGAAAGACAGAATTAGTGAGATTGAAGACAAATACCTGAATACTCCTTCAGAAAGGGATCAGTCAGAAAAAAGATCAAAACAAAATGAAAAGAGCCTAAGGTTCATGTGGGATAGCATCAAAAGGAATATCCTACATGTAACTGGGTTTCCAGAACAGGAAGAGACAAATAAAACCGCAGAGAAAATTGTCAAAGATTTGTTGGAAGAGATTTTCCCTGATATGAAAGAAGACGAGAATATATCCATTCAGGAAGTCTAACAAACCCCAAACAGGATAGAACCTAAAGGAAAATCACCAAGACGTATCATCATCAAACTCACCAAAACCAAAGACAAAGAAAGAATCCTAAAAGCAGCATAGGAAAAACAAAAAGTTACCTGCAAAGGGGAACCAATAGGACTAAGCTCTGATTTCTTGTCAGAAACCATGCAGGCAAGAAGGCAGTGGGATGGTATATACAAAACCTTGAAAGAAAAAAAAAAATTTCCAATCAAGAATTACATACTCAGCAAAACTGCCCTTCAATTCTGATGATGAAATTAGGAGATCTCCAGATAAGAAGAAATTAAGGGTATTTGTTAAAACTGGACCAACTTTACAAGAGATGCTAAAGGTAGTTATTTGGACAGAGAACCAACAACAGCAAACAATAACCAACCTTTAACACAAATGATTACCTAACCCAGAAAGCAACCCATTTATGGAAGTATCCAAAGTATGTAAGCTTACAAGATTGTAAACAGGGAACCAGAGACATCAATTGGCAAATGAGGACAACTACAAACAGAACTTCTAAATGGTGAGGGGGTCAAGAAAGTTGCAAGATAGAATGGACTGTTCTAAACTTGGGAAGAAAATTATAAATCACAGGGTAACCTCAAGGAAAAATGATAAACCTTCACATCAAAATAAGAAAGAGGACAAGAATAAATATTTAGAAAATACTAAAACAGTAGCCACAAAGAAAGTGTTTATACAATTCATAAACAAAATGAGCTCAGCATAGAAAATAATATGGAACAAAGAAAGCAGCAACACCACAAAAAAACACATAACAAAATGACAGCAACCAATTCATACTTGTCAATAATTACATTGAATGTCAGTGGATTAAATGTGCCACTCAAGAGATGGAGAGTTATAGACTGGATAAGAAAATATTACCCATCAATATGCCATCAACAAGAGACACACCTTAGAGACAAAAAAAAAGGCTAAAACTCAAAGGTTGGAAAAAGACATTTCAAGCAAATGGCAACCATAAAAGAATAGGCGTGGCAATATTAATTTCTGATCAAACTGCCTTTAAGACAAGAACCACCATCACAGAAAAGGAATCCTTTAATCATTGTGTAATGATTAAAGGATTAATTGAACAACAACAACAAAAAATACTTGGGAATAAGTCTGAGTAGGGATGCAAAAGACCTGTACAAAGAAAACGACAAAATGATACTTCAAGAAATCATAAGAGATCTACATAAACCAAAGACCAAACTCACTGTCCTTGAGTCAGATCCTACTCATAGTGACCCTTCCTTGGGTTTCTGAGGCTGTGTCACTACAGAAGTAGATTGCCCAACTGTCCTTCCATTGGTTGGTGGGTTTGAACCTCCAGCCTTCTAGTTACTAGGCAAATGCCTTAGGCACTATGCTACCAGGGTACCCAGAGATCTATATAAAGCAGTTCTACTCTGCACAAGTAACATTGCCATAAATCAGAACAATTGACATTAGGTGAACAGGTAAGGCCAGGACAGGGCAGTAAAAAGGTGTAAATAGATTATAAACAGAAAAAGCCTCTGGTGATGACAATTTCCTTTATTTAGAATGAATCAGTGTCACTATCCTGGTTATATTCAAGTTTTTCAAGATGTTATCATTGGAGGAAACTGGAGTAAGTATATACACTTTCTCTGTAAGTTCTTATAGTGGCTTTGAAACCTATCTCAAAATAAAAAGTTTAATAAAAGAAAAAGACATTCAATGAAATTTTAATAAAGAAAGAAACCATGGAGATCTACATAAAAGGAAGAACATATACCATGCTCATGGATAGGAAGATTAAACATTATGAAAATATCAATACTACCCAAAGCAATCTATACATTCAGTGCAATCCCAATCCAGATCCCACCAACATTCTTTAAGGATATAGAAAAAACAATCACTGATTTTAAATGGAAAAGAAAGAGACCTTGGATAAGAAAAGCACTGATACTGCCTTGGAAACCCAAGGAGGGGTTGCTATGAGTCAGGTCTGACTTGACGGCATACAACAACAACAACAATTTGATCCAGCAATCCCATTACTAGATATATATTGTAAAGTAGTGAGACCCAGGACAAGAAAAGATATATGCACTATTTACAATAGCAAAAAGATGGAAACACTCTAGGTACCTGTCAACAGGAGAATAGATAACCAAACAATGTACATACACACACACAGTGCAACACTAAGAATAATATGGAATCTGCAAAACACCTAAAAATGTGGATGAACTTGGAGGACATTATGCTGAGTGAAATAAGCCAATCACCAAAGGACAAATATTGTGTTAGTTCATTACTATAAAAAGTCAAGGGAAGGTTTATATATGGAAGGAAGCTTTCTTTGTTCATTACCAGGGGTAGGAGAGGAAAGGAGAGAACACTGCAAAAATTAAAATAAGTAGTTAAAAAAAGAATGCATGTTGAGTTTTGTCAAATGCCTCTTCTCTATCTATTGATATGATCATGAGGGACTTTTCCTTTTTTTATGTGGTGAATTATGTTGATTACTTTTCCAAGGCCGAACTATCTTTGTATATCTGGTGTAAATCTCACTTGGTCATGATATATTTTTTGTATATATTGGTGTATTCTATTGGTTAGTATTTTGTTGAGAATTTTTGTGTCAATGTTCCTGAAGAATATTAGTCTGTAATTTTCTTTGTTCAGTGCTATTTTTGCCTTCTCTTAGTATCAGGATTATCCTTGCTCATAGAATGAGTTCAGGAGTATTCTATTAGAACATAGTATTCTATGTTCTGGTACAGTTTGAGTAGTATTGGTGTAAGCTGTTCTCTGAATGTTTGGTAGAATTCACCACTGAAGCTATTTGGGCTAGGGTTTTTTTGTTGGGAGCTTTTTTTTTTTATAACTTGTTCATTTATTTTTGTTTTGTGATGGGTCTGTTCAAATTTTCCACCTTAGTCTGTGTTGTTGTTGTTATTGTTATGTGCCGTCGAGTCAAACCTGACTCATAGCGACCCCTCCTTGGGTTTCCGAGGCAGCATCACTACGGAAGTAGGATTGCCCAACCTTCCTTCCGAGGAGTGGCTGGTGGGTTTGAACCGCCAGCCGTCTGGTTAGCAGGCAAGTGTCTTAGCCACTATGCTTAGTTTAGGTAAATAATGTGCCCCTAGAAATCTGTACGATTCTTCTAGGTTCTCAAATTTGTTGGAGTACTGTTTTTCATAGTATCCAGTCATTATCCTTTTTATTTCAGTGGGTTTCCTTGTGAGGTTGCCTATTTCACTTCTTATTTGCATTATTGTACCTTCTCCTTCTTTTATTTTGCCAGTGGTGTTTCTGTTTTATTAATAATTTGGAAGAACCAACTTCTAGTCTTAATCATTTCTATTGTTTTTCTATTTTCTGTTTCATTTATTTCTGCTCAATTATTTATCATTTCCTTTCTTCTAGTGACTGTAGGTTTTTTTAATGTTCTTTAACCATTCCTGGAGATGTTGGCTTAAGGTTTTGATTTTGTTTCTTACTTGCTTTTCAATGTGTACATTTATTGTTATTAATTATCCTCTGAGCACTGTTTTCATTGTGTCTCAAAGATTTTGGTATGTAGTGTTTTAATTTTCATTTTATTCAAGGAATTTTTAATTTCATTTTTTATTTATTCTATTACCTTGTAGTTTTTAAGCAGGATGTTTTTCATTTTCCTTGCATTTGTTTTCTTTTTTCCCTTTGGTCTTCTTATTGTTGATTTTATACTTCTAATTTTATACCATTGTGATCTGAGAAGATGCTTTGTAGTATTTAGATGTTTTTAAATTAATTAAGGCTTGCTTTGTGGTCTAAATATGGTCTATCCTGGAGAATATTCCATGTATTGTGGAAAGGAATGTATATTGTGCTGTTGTTGGATGGTGTGTTCTGGATACATTGATGAGGTCTAGTTGGTTGATTGTGTTGTTTAAATCTTCTTTATGTTTGTTAAAGAGTTGTCTATTTCTATTTTCAATTCTATTAAAGTTTGATTTGTGTATATGGGGCTGTTTCAAAGAAGTTGTCTCTTTTTTAATTGATCCTTTCTTTCATCATTATGTAATATCCTTCCTCGTCTCTTTTGGTGTATTTATTTATTTACTGCTTAAAGTCTATTTTGTCCAAAATTAATATTACCACTCCTACTATTTTTTGGTTGCCATTTTCTTGATATATGTTTTTCAGCCTTTTATTTTTAGCTTATTTTTGTCTTTGAACCAAAGCTATTTCTCAAGGTAACAGTAAAGCATCTAAGAATTCAGCTATCTATCTCACATTCTAGTGGCCATTTCTTCTGATATTAGAAATATTTCCTGAATCCATACTAAGAATGCATAAATACAATCACAGATAGATTTTCTGCTAGTTTGCAAGCTTGGGTAAGAGTCACTAAGCAGCCTTGTTGTGTTGATGTTACCTGAAGGAAAGGTCAACTCTCCAATACCTCTGAGGAAGTTGTCACTACATATCCTCTGTGATATTTTCTTGATGTCGAATTAGATTTTAAGTAAAGACTATCTACAAATAAAATGAATGAAAGGTTATCCCAAGAAGTTTTCTGGAGATCTCCTCTTGGGGTCTGAAGTATGTGTCAGACATGACAATCATACGGTACTCCTTCTTCAGAGAAAAGAGTATTGAAATTTAAAACTTCAACAACATGTATTTAAGTCTTTGAGACAGCTAATAGAAAGCCTTCATAAGAAGTCAGACTGCTGGCAGATAGATGTTGAGTTAGAGTAGATCTGAGAATAGCAGCCATTGCATGTCAGACAAACAGCTCCAAATCATTCCCTAAAAGTTTATCAGCAGTATCTGATATACCTAAAAGTATATTCACCAGTATCTGAGTGGTTGCTGCAACTGCACTCAGGCATGGAAGATAAGCATGAGCAACTGAATCTAACTAAAGACCATAGTTCCTACAGATCTCTGATGATCTCCATGCTTCTAAGTCAAAATACCACAACATTCCCATTTTGTTCATTTATACATAGAGAAAATCTCAGAGCATAATTTGTCAAATGCAAAGAGGGAGTGGTTAAAGGGCTTGCTGGAGAGCATGTATAGCCTCTATACTTTCTTTTGAGTGGGAAAAAGAATCATTTCCTTCCCTTTTTAAATAATGATACAGAGATTGAGCCAACAATGGATAATTTAGAATCTAATTACAATAGTATCCATGAAGACCTAAAAAATACAATTAATTGCTTTTTTGTAGTGGGTAAAGGAAAAGTTAATATTTGTTCTTTCCTCTTTCAGTCTATAAAAATACCTTCAGCTGAAATAAGATGTCCCAAGTATTGTACAGTAGTCTGGGCAAATTGAAATTTTTGTTTTAAGATTATGCCCTGTGGTAACAACAGGATGCTGTCTTTAACGTTATTTTGTATGGAACTGGAAGAAAGTATGAGGCTATCTAGGTATTATAACAATATACATCCATGCTTAAACTGAAATGGGACCAAATCTGAATGCAATACTTGTTAAAAAATAAGCAAGACTTTTAATAAACACTTGTGGGAGATTGTTGATTTTTCCAGGTAAACCCAATAAATACTTAACTATTTTTTGTGAACAGGGATACTAAAGAGAGTGCTACAAATATCTGTGACTGTAAAGCATACAGCATGACTTGAGGATCAGGGACTACACGGAACCTAGATATAGTAATGTTATAGCCTTTAAATCCTGTATAAATCTCTATCTTTTAGCCAAAGGTTAAGAAATATCTATTTGAACCTGTATAGGTTCAGCTGACGAAAATTTTCCTACATCTGTAGTTGTTTTTGCCCAGAATCAGAAGGTACTAGTTTTAATTTTTATTGTGATTTGGGTGAAAGTTTACAGAGAAAATTCATTTTCCATGCAGCATTTCATACACATCTTGTTTTGTGACATTGATTGCAATTCCCCACAATGTAACAGCTCTTTCCACTTCCTCCCTGTAGTTACCTCTTCCCTGTGTCCTGCCTTCCCATGCATTCCTGCCCCCCCCCAAACTATCTCCCTGTGTAAACACTGCCCTTCTGTTTTCCCATGATTGAGCGCTCCAAGTAGTGTATCTACCTATGTAAATGTTGACCCCATATGTCTGTCTATTGTTTTACTGGAAGCCATGCGAGTGAGTTCAGTTCTAGACCTGAAAGGTAACTAGGGGCCATAGGCCACAGGCTCTATCAGAACAGTAAACCTGGTCTCTTTTTTTTTTTTGTGTGTGTGATTTTGAGTTTTGTTCCACATTGTCTCCCACTCTATCCAGGATCTCCTCTGCGAATCGCTTTCTGAGTGGTTGTGGTAGCCAGGCATCATTTAGTTCTTTTGGTCTCATGTCTTATGGGCTGAGGATTGCATGGTCTACAAGTCCCTTGGGCTAATTGTTTCCATGCATCTTTGTTTTTCTTCATTCTTTGCTGTGGAGGAAGAGAGACCCATCATTGCATATAGATGGCTGCTTGCAAGCTATTAAGACTCCGGTTGCTACTCAGCAAAATGGGATGTAGAAAAGTGTTTTTGTGTAGTATTTTATGCCAATTGAGCTTGATGTCCTCCATGACCATGGTCTCAAACCTGCAGGTCCAATTACTCGCTCCCTCAGGGTAGCTGGCTGTGGCCAAGGAGCCACCACAACCTTGGCTCTCATTAGCTCTACTATACACCTGAGCATTCTTATAGCACATGCAAATACACATGTAGAAACACTGTCTGCTAACCTTATATGTGGCCATGGGCACACTCCCCTCTACCTAGATATACTCAAATCATTCAGCATGTTCACCTGTCCATCCACCCTGTAGATCCATGCTTGCCGTCACTAACAACACAGTACTGTACATACAAAAGGGTTCATCTTTTTTGTCTTTACCAACCATGTACCTCTCTATGTCTTCCACATCCTCAGTGCCACCATGTTGATCACTCATTTTTGGTAATTGCCCTTCCCTTCACCCAAATCAATACTTTTTTCTACCTATATAGCAATGTTCTTTCCCCTCCCATCCCATCCCTGGTAAACAACAAAGAACATTTCCTTCCATGTATAAACTTTTCCTTGACTTTTTACAATAGTGAACTAATACAATATTTGTCCTTCTGTGATTGACTTATTTCACTCAGCATAATGTTCTCCAAGTTCATCCATGTTATATGGTGTTTCCCAGATTCTACATTGTTCTTTAGTGTTGCATAATATTCCATTGTGTGTATGTACCATACTTTGTTTATCCATTTTTCTGTTAATAGGCACTTAGGTTGTTTCCATCTGTTTGCTATTATGAATAGTGCTGTGATGAACATGGGTGGGCATATATCTGTTCTTGTCCTGGCTCTCACTTCTTTAGGATACGTGATAGTTGGGGTTGTGTGTCAACTTGGCTGGACCACAATTCTGAGTGGTTTAAGCAATTGTGATGTGGTTATTTCCATGATAAGTTCTGATATATATGCTCTGAGTAGCCAGTCCATTGAAAGAGCGTTTCTCTTGGGGTGTGGCCTGCTTCTAAAATATATATATATATATATGCACATGCTGGGAAAATTAGGGAACCTTCTGTGGATCTGGATCCTGTTGTGCTTCCTACAGTTGTCTGTGAGTGAACAATTCACCATTCTGCCTGGTGATCTTGTATTTGTCATCCACTAACTCAGCAGCTGGTATACTGCCTGCCAACCTTGAGCTTGTCAGCCCTTGCAGCTGTTTGAGTCAGGAACAGCCTCCAGCTTGACATTTGATTGAAACTTGAGACTTTCCAGCCTCTATAACTGTGAGCTATTTTCCTAAGATAAATTGTCTACTTCTGTAGTGATACTGCCTTGGAAACCCAAGGAGGGTCGCTATGAGTCAGGTCTGACTCGACAGCACATAACAACAACAACATATATATAAGCTTTACTGCTTTTGCTTCTTTAGAGAATCTAACCTAACACATTTGGTATTGGGTGTGGTCCTAGAGAGATAAAATCATAAGGACGAGTTTCCTAAATTGGTTCTCACTGATTCTGTTTTGGTTCTTCAGTTTGATTAATTGTAAAGGCACTGGTGATTCTACCTCCATTAGTACAGAGGGCCCTGCTAATCTGTCACATGTGGTGCTAACATTAATATGCAAAGTAGCACCGCCAATAGATCAAGTATTTTTGAGAAGTGAGGCTCTGGGTGATTACATGTTTGATACTTTTCTGCAATTTTGTCAGCATGAATCTAGGAAAATTGGAAGTTGTCAAATATGAAACGGAACACATAAAGATCGGTATCCTAGGCATTAGTGAGCTGAAATGGACTGGTTTTGGTCATTTTGAATCAGATGATCATATGATCTACTATGCCGGGAATGACAAATTGAAGAAGAATGGTGTGGCATTCATTATCACGAAGAATGTATCAAGATCTATCTTGAAGTACAATGCTGTCAGTGATAGGATAATATCCATACACCTATGAGGAAGGCCAATTAATACTCACAACTCACTGCTGTCGAGTCAGATCTGACTCATAGTGACCCCTTCTTGGGTTTTTGAGGCAGTATCACTACAGAAGGAGATTGCTCAGTCTTCCTTCCAAGGAGTGGCTGGTGGGTTTGAACCTCCAGCCTTCTGGTTAGCAGTCAAATGCCTTAGGCACTATGCCATC
>NW_006922625.1:181754-184530 GCF_000298275.1 Orycteropus afer afer
TCAAAAGAATATGGACAGAGTACAAGTCACTACCAAAAAGAATTGGTAGATGATTTTCCATTTCTGGAGGTGCCATATGATCAAGAACCAATGGTATTAAAGGAAGAAGTTGAAGTTACACTGAAGAAATTGGTGAAAAACAAGGCTCTGGGAATTAATGGAATACACATTGAGATGTTCAACAAATAAATGCTACACTGAAGACACTCATTCAGCTATGCCAAGAGATTTGGAAGACAGCTACCTGACCAACTGACTGGAAGAGCTCCATATTTGTACCCATTCCAAAGAAAGGTGATCCCATAGAATGTGGAAAATATCACATGCAAGTAAAATCTTACTGAAGATAATTTAAAAATGGTTACAGCAGTATAATGACAGAGAACTCCAGAAATGAAAGCTGGATTCAGAAGGGGATGTGGAGCAAGGGATATCATAGCTAATGTCAAATGGATCTTGGCTTAAAGCAGGGAATATCAGAAAGATGTTTACTTGTGCTTTATTGACTAAAGGCTTTCGATTGTGTGGATCGTAACAAATTGTGGATAACATTGAGAAGAATGGGAATTCTAGAACACTTAATTGTACTCATGAGGAACCTATATACATAGACCAGGAGGCTGTTGTTCAAATAGAAAAAAGGGATGCTGCATGGATTAAAATCAGGAAGGGAGTTCATCAGGGTTGTATCCTTTCACCATACTTATTCAATCTATTTGCTGAACAAATAATCTGAGAAGCTGGACTATATGAAGAAGAACGTGGCATCAGGATTAGAGGAAGGCTCATTAACAACCTGAGATACACAGACAACACAACTTTGCTTGCTGAAAGTGAGGATGATTTGAAGCACTTACTGATGAAGATTAAAGGCTACAGTTATGGATTACACCTCAATATAAAGAAAACAAAAATCCTCACAACTGGATCAATAAGCAGCATTCTGATAGATGGAGAAAAGACTGACGCTGTTAATGACTTCATATTACTTGGTTCTACAATCAGTGCCAATGGAAGCAGCAGTCAAGATATGAAAAGACGTATTGAATTGGGCAAATCTGTTGCAAAAGACCTCTTTCAAGTGCTGAAGAGCAAAGATATCTCCTTGAAGACTAAGATGCTCCTAACCCAAGCCATGATGTTTTCAATAGCCTCATATGCGTGTGAGAGCTGGTCAGTGAATAAAGTAGGCCAAAGAAGAGTTGATGCTTTTGAGTTGCATTGGTGAAGAATGCTGAAAGTACCATGGACTGCTAAAAGAGTTAACAAATGTGCCCTGTAAGAAGTGCAGCCGAATGCTCCTTGGAAGCAAGAATGGCCAGAGTTCGTCTCACCTATTTAGGTCATGTTGTCAGAAGGGACCATTCTCTGAAGGATGTCATGCTTGTAAAAGTGGAGAGTCAGTGAAAGAGGGGAATGCTCTCAACAAGATGGATTGACACGGTGGCTGCAACGATGGACTCAGGTATAGTAGGGATTGTGAGGCCGGCACAAGACCAGGCAGTGTTTTGTTCTGTTGTACATAAGGTCGCTGTGAGTTAGAGATGACTTGATGGCACATAACAAGAACAACAACAAGTATTATTGTGGAGTCATCTATTTGTTTTTTCAATACTGTTAAAATCTGATTTATGTATTTTGGGGCTCTTTCATTCTTCAACGAATTCTTCATTTCATTGAAGAGTTCTATCGGCCCTTCAATCATTATATAATGTCCTTCCTTGTCTCTTGTGGTGGTTTTTGTTTTAAAGTCAGTTTTATCAGAAATTAATATTGCCATGCCTGCTCTTCATTTTGTTTGCCTTTTGCTTGATATCTTTCTCCAATCTTTGATTTTTAGTCTATTGTTGTCTTTGTGTTTTAGGTGAGTTTCTTGTAGACAGCATGTTGATGGGCCATGTTTTCTTCTCCAGTCTGGAACTCTCTGTCTCTTGAGTGGTGCATGTAATCTGTTTACATTCAGTGTAAACAACAACAAGTATGAATTTATTGCTGTCATTTGGTATGTTTTTTTTTTTTGTGGTGTTGCTGATTTGTTTGTTCCACATACTTTTCTGTGATGAGTTCATTTTGTTTATGAATTGTGTTATCATTTCCTTCATTGCTGTTGTTTTAATATTTGCTAAATATCTGTGCTTGTCCTCTGCTTTTTTTTTAATGTGAAACTTTATTTCTTTGAAGTTACCCTTTGATTTATTATTTTCTTCCCAAATTTAGAACAATCCTTTCTATTTCAAAATTGTCTTCACTTTCTCACCATTTAGACATTTTGCTACTACACTGTATTTTCTTTATTTTTGGTTTGTAGTTGTCCTCATTGACAATTGATGTCTCTGGTTCCTTCTTTACTATCTTGTAAAGTTCTTTTACTTTGGATGCTTCCCTAACTGTGTTGGTTTCTGGGTTATGTCACTGTGTGTGTTAATGGTTGGTTGGTGTTTGCCATTGTTAGTTCTCTGTCCTAAGGACTCTCTTTAGCATCTCTTTTAAGGTTGATCTGGTTTTAACAAGTTCCCTTAATTTCTGCTTATCTGGAAATGTTTTAATTTCACTGTCATATTTGAGGGACTATTTTTCTGGGTACATAATTATTGGTTGGCAATTTTTTTCTTTCAGGGTTTTATATATGTCATCCCATTGCCTTCTTTCCCTCATAGTTTCTGCCAAGAAATCAGAACCTGTCTTATTTGTTGCCCTTTGTAGGTAACTATTCATTTTTCTCATGCTGCTTTCAGGATTCTTTCTTTGTCTTTGGTTTTGGTGAGTTTGATATTGA
>NW_006922625.1:184965-190696 GCF_000298275.1 Orycteropus afer afer
ATCTCCCCCAATTGTTCTTGGTTTTGTCTGTGTTTTCCTTAATTTTGTCAGTGTTTTCCTTTATCTGTCTCTCAATCCATTGAAGGTACCTAAATGTAATTCTTTTGAATTCCTTATCAGGGAGTTCCAATGCTATATCTTACTCAGGGACATTTTCTGGGTCTGTATCCTCTACCTTGTTTGTATTACTTCATCTTGCTTCTTTGTATGTACTGTGATGGTCTATTGTCTCCAAGACATTGTGATGTTGTGTATTATATTTAGTTGGTGATTGTATGTTGGTGTGATTCACCCAAGATTTCTTTCTCTTTTTTTGTTTTGATATATTGCTGTAAGCAGGGTATTGTGCTCCTCTATTTTCTAGTTGGCAACACTTATGCACTCACTACCTGTCTCCTAAATAAGTGTGTGTGCACAAATCTCTGTTAGCTGTTTGGGAAAATAACTTAAGGGTGAGTCTGGCTCTTACTGGCTGTTGTTTATTGTTGGCCAATTGATGCAGAAGGAATGGTGGCCCTTACTCAGTAGGTGGGGCTTCAGGATGCTCAGGTATGGTTGGGTCTTATGGATACGGTTGCTGTCTCCCATTCAGTGAGACAAAAACAACAATAAAAAAACACCAAAAAAGTAAAAATGACAGAGAACACACACTGCATAAACACACAGGAACAATCACCAAAAGGAGAAAAGGAAAGGAAAGGCAATAAATGAGAAGACTTATTTAAAGAAATACTTTAAAAAGCAAAAGAAATATAAATAGGAAAAGGGGGGGGGAAACAACCCCGCAATATCTGGGGAGGCAGAAATAAGAGAAAAAAAGCTAGAGCAAAAGAATAATTTGAAAAAAAAAGGAAGAGAGAGAAAAATCCAAAAAGAAAAACAAGGGATTAGAAGAACCAAAAGAAAGAAAAAAAGTGGGAATCAGGAAAAGGGAAGAGAAAAATCCCCAAAAACTGCAACTTAGGAGGGGAATAAGAAAGAATAAAAATAAAAAGGAAGAAAAAAAGAATATTTTAAAAACAAAACAAAAGAAAAATCTGGGGTGAGGGGCATGGCAGAACACACAGACTGGGATGGAATGGAATTTATGCCAGTCCAGAAGGTGGGTGCAGGTGGGTAATGGCCACACCTCTGTTCACCAAGAGTTTATGGGATATAAGAGTAACAAGAGGAATATTGCATCTTTCCAGTTGTCAGTCACCAGTGTGGTTGCCCAGCTGTCCTCAGGAAGTGGAGCCTATTCTTAGGTTGTTGGGATCTGAACACTGCTGCTTTAAGTATCCAAAATGGCTATATCACTTGTTACTATTCAAAATGTTGCTGCGCCCTCCTGACAGCCAAAAATCCACAGCTCAATTTGTCTCCTTCTTTGTGTTTCTCTTTTGGTTATCAGCCACCAGTGCATTGTTCATGTAGCCCTTGGTAAGCATGGCTAATTTTTAGGTTAGAGGCGCAGGTCCAAACACTACTTGTCAATATTAAAACTGGCTGTGCCATCAGAATAGGTGACAATCCCCAGCTCTGTTTGTCTCCTTATTCCCTGTTTTCATTCAAGTTCTTCTACTAGTTAGTATTTAATGCACTTCTATATCCTTCCTTTCAAAGCTCAGGGCTCCAGAATTGTCTTCTGTATCTGTGTCAAGTGATATCTCTTTTCTTTGTTGAAGAGAGTCTGTGTAGCTTGTCTGTCTATTCTTACAAGAAGTCAGAGGGTACTTGTTTTAATTCTTCTTTTCTCCCCGAACTTATCCTATAGTTTCCTCTACTTCCATTAATTCTCGGAAGTCTTGTCTTTCACTTTTCTTTCAGTAAAAGAATTATATTAAGGAGGAATATTTGATAGAATTTCTCCGCTTCCATAAACTCTATATGGCAGCATCATTTAGGTGATAAATCTCACCTTAATAAATTAACAGAGGTATCATTGCTAAGAAGAAAGGAATGGAATTCTTCAATATGTCCTAAAGATATTGGCACTAGTCTGGGGCATTTATTTATGTTATGTGTTCATTTAGAGAGAGTCCTTAGGGTAGGGATTTAGGTTGACTGTAATCTTTATGGAAGCCAATCTCCAGGCCTGGATCTTCCATGGTATCACTGAGAGGGTTCAAACCAGCAACGTTTGGGTTCCCAGCTGCATGCAGATTGTCTGTGCCACCCAGGGACCTTTGGCACTGGTTCTGAATTAAGCAAAATTAATTTTGTTACTCTGAGGGAGAAGTTGCCATAAACATGTGGGTATTTTGACATGGTAGCCCCTGTGTCAGGAAAATGGAGTTACTCTTTTAAGATTTTAGATGCCTGAATCTGGAAACCAAATTTCAGTTCATGTAAAGATTCACTAGATAGCACTCTTAACCAAACAATTAAGCAAAAATCTAAAATATTCTCATTAATCAAGATAACCATATTGTCATAGCAATATACTGAACATCAAACCAAAAACCAAACTCGCTGCTGTTGAGTTGGATCCAACTCATAGCGACCCCTCCTTGGGTTTCCGAGGTGGTAACTTTACAGAAGTAGATTGCCCAATCTTTCTTTCAAGGAATGGCTCGTGGGTTTGAACTGCCAGACTTCTGGTTAGTAGTCATATGCCTTAGGCACTACGCCCCCCGTGCTCCTATACTGAACATAAGCTTAAGAAAACCTGAAAAAGGCAACCAGGTAGAATAAGCAAAGTCTTGTTTTCTGAGAGCACTTACCCTATCAGTGTCAAAGGGATGTGGAATGTGAATGCGTGGAGTCTGGAAGATAGGCCCTTCCTTGCTGGCTTTTGCTCCAGAGTAATCTTCTCCGGGGGAGCTCTGATAGCATAGTGGCTAAGGCACTTGACTGCTAACCAGAAGGCTGGCGGTTCCAACTCACCAGCCACTCCTCGGAAGGAAGATGGGGTAATCTACTTCCACAGTGATACTGCCTCGGCAACCCAAGGAGGGGTCACTATGAGTCGGGTCCGACTCGACGGCACATATCTACAACAACAGTCTTCTTGGGATTAACTAGGTCTGTTCCTTCAGAAAATCCTGTTTGACTGTGCCAATATTTGTCCTCAGGTAAAATCACCACAAAGTTATAGTAGTGAAGAAAAGAGATTGTATTCAGCATATGCAGAAAAAACAAACAAAACAAAACAAATGTGGGAACTGGATCAATATGTCATTATAACAATGTCTGTCTAAATCCAAAGAACATTACAAAGTCAACAGTATAATAAGATTACAAATCAGTGAAATCTTCCTTGTCCATAGATTTACTAAAAACTAGGAGCTCTGGTAGTATAGTGCCTAAGGCCCTTGACTGCTAACCAGAAGGCTGGCGGTTCAAACCCACCAGCCACTCCTCAGGAGGAAGGTTGGTCATTCCTACTTCCGTAGTGATACTGCCTCAGAAACCCAAGGAGGGGTCGCTATGAGTCGGGGCTGACTCGACGGCAAATAACAGCAACAACAGTACATCACTATGATTGTTTTCTCCATGATTATCAGTACAAGTTTCAGTAACAACCTTCAGGAGGGTCTTTAATGGTCCAACAAATCTTACTATTTATCAAAATACCAAAGGAAGAAGATTAAAGTGGAAAATATGTGATAACTGCCCTGTATTTAAATATCTAGGCACTCTTGTGGTGCAGTGGTAAAGCATTTGGCTGCTAATCAAAACGTCATGGTTTGAACCAACCAGCCACTCTGTGGGAAAAAGATGAGGCAGTCTGCTCCTGTAAAGATTTACATCCTTGGAAACCCTATAGGGCAGTACTACTCTGTCTTATAGGGTCACTGTGAATTGGGATAAATTTGGTAGCAGTGGGTTTGGTTTTGGTTTTATCTAAATATCTTATTTGTGTGGGCACAGGCAGAGGATAATTATTTTAATTTTATCCCCTCAGTCACCAGGTAAATCCTTTTGTATAAGAAAGGCATGTCCAGGAAAGTTCCTTAGTTCTTTGTGTAAACACTTTTCTGTATACTAGTTAATCTACTTTAAACCACATTCTTCCTGATGGGAAGTTGTCTCTCCATGGGCTTGCCTGGTCTTGTCTAAGCATTGCCACATTGTTGGTTTGTGTTTTTGTTGTTATGTGCTGTTGAGTCAGACCCGACTCATAGCGACCCCTCCTTGGGTTTCCGAGGTGATATCACTACGGAAGTAGATTGCCCCATCTTCCTTTCGAGGAGTGGCTGGTGGGTTTGAACTGCCAGCCTTCTGGTTAGCAGTCAAATGCCTTAGGCACTACTTTACCAAATCACTGGGAAAGTAGCATGAAGGAATCAAATGGAGTCTGAACTTTTGTCAAGACTCAAAATGGAGTTAGGACTCAAGTTGTGGACCTCAGCCTTTGTTTTGGTTACCTAGTGCTGCTATGATGGGAATATACCACAAATGGAATGGCTTTAACAAACAGGAGTTTATTCTTATAATTTTTGGAGGACAGAAGTCCAAATTCAAAGTGCCGGGCTCTACAGGTTGGGTGAAAGCCCCTCAACCTTGGGCTTCAGCTCTGTCTCCTGTTCCTGGCCCACTGAGGCTACTGCACTCAGGCAGCTACTGGTTGCTAAGGCTAACAAGTCCAAACCAAAAACCAAACCCACTGCTGTTGAGTTGTTTCCCACTCATAAGGACTCCTCCTTGGGTTACTGAGGTGGTGTCTCTATGGAAGTAGGTTGCTCAGTCTTCCTTCCGAGGAGTGGCTGGTGGATTTGAGCTGCCAGCCTTCTGGTTAGCAGTCAAATGCCTTAGGTACTATGCCACCAGAGCTCTGAACAAGCCCAGGGTCGACAAATAAAATGGCACAGTTCCAATATTACCCAATAACAAGGTAGACCACTAATTCAAGTTCAGAAAAAGTTCCAAGATCGGCAGGGCATGGCAGTCTGCCGAACAATGATGGCTACATGCAGGGTTCAAATGTGCCAAAAAGCTGGAGGCCTTCCTCAAAGTTGTTTCTTATATACTAGAAGATGACTACATCCCTAAAACAGCTACTCAGCTGCTCCAGTAAGTTCCATGAGGAATTGATTGTCAATCTCACCATGGAGAATAACTACATCCAACTTCCCAGCTGCTCAACCAGGCCCAGCCAAGTTGACACAAAATCTTAACTACCACAGCCTTACACATAAGAAGTGCTTTAAGATTCTAGGCAGTAAAATGACACGAGACAAAGTATATGTGAACTGCTGTATGAAAAGTGAATTTACTCTGTAAATCTTCACCCAAATCAAAATTAAAAAAAAAAAAAATATACCCATCTGTGTCATTTGACAATATGTTTGTGATATTCATGAATGTTGCTGTATAACTGTAGTCCATTCTTTCTCATTGCTGTATAGAATAAAAATTTTTAATTCTAATAAGGTCTCATTTATTTATTTTGTTTTTCGTTGCTTGTGCTTTCAGTATTCTATCTAAAAATTCATTTCTGAAGTTACATGGGCTCTTTGATTTTGAGGAGGGTAAATTTTAGTCAATTTACCCACTACTTTCCATTTTTTAAAGAACAGTTTTTGATATACAGAAAAATTGAATGCAAAGTACAGTGAACTCCTATCCTTCCACTCCAGTTTTCTCTTTTTATTAGCAGTTTGCATTAATGTGGTGGCATTATTATTAGGTGCCATTAAGTTGCTTCTGACTCATAGCAACTCTGTGTACAATAGAACAGAACACTGCCTGCTCCAGCATCATCCTCACAATTTGTTGCTATGTTTGAGCGCATTGTTGCAGCCAT
>NW_006922625.1:195167-197084 GCF_000298275.1 Orycteropus afer afer
AAAGTACATAGCCTTTTCAGACTGGCTCCTTTTACTAAAGGAACTCTGATGGTGTAGTGCCTAAGCCTTTTGACTATTAATCGGAAGGTTTGCGGTTCAAGTCCACCAGCCACTCTGATGAAGGATGATGCGACAATCTACGTCCATAAAGATATACCCCCTCGGGAACCCAATGGAGGTCACTAGAGGAATTGACTCAATGCCAGTGAGTAGTTTACTCCATATCTTTCCATGGCTTGATGGATCTTTTGCGTTTATGTGTGTTTTTTACAAAGGTTTATTTTAAATTAAGAGGAGCAGATGTCCAGTGTTTCAGAAAGCCACGTACTCTTGGTTTTGGCTGACAAAACTTCTAATCTGTTTCCACAGACTCAGCCAGGCCCTTGTAACTGACTTAATCTCTCTGGACTATTGTTTGGCTCCATCTCCTGGCTACAGATTAGGATTCCAGATCTCAAATGAATCTATATGTTTGGATGGAGAGTGAAGGCCATTTAAAATATTTTTTTTTCTTTTAATTTACTTGAATAAACACAAAAGGAAATTATGGAAGGGGTAGAAAGTCAAAAAGAATGAACAAACAGTTGGAAACTGTCTATTGCAGCACACATAATTCTAAAGGAAATGCAGAAGTTTATATAGAATCTCCCTTAAGAGTTCTGGTTAAATATGCAAATATATATAGGTTATTTGCTGCAATCCAAAACCTCACCCCTAAGGCTAACAACACTCAGGTGAGCTTGGCTTTATTGGGAAGAGGGACAGCAAGTCAAACCAGCTCTACCAAGCACAAATGACTCTTTAAATGTTTATAGAGCTTAAAGTACTTTGTGTGCTTTTTTTTTCTCATTGTCACTGAGAATAAAGGAACAAAAATAATCTTCACATGCAACAGTTTTTAAAGCATTTCATGTATTATGTTTTGATCAATGCAAGTTAGAGGTAGAATGTTACTTGGCTTTTAGAATTGCTACTGATCTCTTGCTTAGGGTGTTTTAATTGTGGTGAATGTAATGAATTGAATTATGTCCTTATATATGTGTCAATTTGGCTAATCCAGGATTCTCAGTGTTTGGCAGTTACATGATGCTGTAATTTTGTAGTAATTATCACCATGATGTGATCTGATGTGATCAGCCAATCACTTTTAAGGAGATTAGGGTAAGATGCAACACCTTTAATCAGGTCATGGCCCTGATCAGATGTAAGGTTTCCCTGGGGTGTATCTTCCATCATCTTTTATTTTACAAAAGGAAAGAGAAGTTCACAGAAGTAGAGGGACCTCAGTACCACTAAAAAAGAAGTGTGAGAAGCAAGGAGTGTCTTTTGAACACAGGGTCCCAGCACTGAAAATGTCCTAGACCCAGGGGAAGTTTGATACCAAGACACATGGAGATCTCCAAGGAATGCCAGGTCCCTTGATGTTGAAAGGAGATGAGGACCTTCCTTGCCAACACTAAGCCTTCTCTTAGAGTTGGTGCTCTGAATTAGGACTTCTAGCCTCCTAAACTGTGAGAGAACAAATATCTGTTTGTTAAAGTCATCCACTTGTGTTATTTCTGTTAAAGCAGCACTAGTTGACTGAGACATTAAACATGTGAAAAACAATAAACTATGAATAAAATTAACCAATTTTTTGTGTTTCTTTATTTTCTGATATGAGTGAGACTTTCATGTCTATTGAGGAAGAGCTTGCATGCCATATAATAATTGTTTATAGTTTAAAATCTATTTACCCAACAAATCTTGCTGGATATTATAGATGAAGATTTCCTAACAAGGTATTAAAAGTCAATATTCCCCTTTTGCCTCTACTTTCCAGATTTTTTTTTTTATATTAGCATATCACTGCCTGCTACACTGTGGATTTATATGTTACATTAACATTGGAAAATTCAAGAGTACCAGAGATTATCC
>NW_006922625.1:197435-198591 GCF_000298275.1 Orycteropus afer afer
ATTGTCTGCCAACCCTATACATGGTCTTGGGTACACGCCCCACTTCATAGACATACCTAATAGTTCAGTCTGTCCACCCATCTATCCACCCATATTCCCATGTTCGCCTTCACTGACAATGCAGTGCTATATGTCCAGTTGTAAATTCTTTGGTCTCCCATCAGCTGGAGTTAACTAAGTATATCTATGGAATCATATAGCATTTGTGTTCACTTTGGTGGATACAGGGAACAAAGCAGAAACAAACCAAAACTGCAACAGAAGGATATTACACTGATCCAGGTGGAATTAACCTGAACATTTAATGGAGGAAAGAAAGGGAGATGTTCTTCATTTGTTTTCAAAACAGATTCATTTGAAATATAGTGAATAAATGATCCAAGTCAAATGTACTAATCAGTTAGACCTTTTGCCTAGGAAACAAAGTGTTTCCTTTTCTAATACGTGACTCTGAAATAAATTTACTAATTTATCCCAAAGAATTAGTGAAAACAGGACAATTCCCTCTTCTCTTTCTATAGATAAACACCAAATCAAATGAAGATAAAGGAGATGACTTAGAAATTTAGGTTAAATAAAGTATCTTAAGTAATCTTGGCCTTGGTGAGAGAAATTATGCTGGAGATCACATGATAGAATTTTGCAAGACCAATGACTGTTTCATTGCAAATACTTTTCAACAACATGAACAGTGACTATACACGTGGACCTCAACAGACAGGATACACAGAAAGGATCCTCAAATGGACTGTTGTTGTTGTTAGGTGTTGTCGAGTCATTTCCAACTCATAGCAACCCCATGCACAGCAGAAGGGAACACCGCCTGATTCTATGCCAGCACCATGATACTTGCTATACTTGAGCCAATTGTCACAGCCACCGTGTCAATCCATCTCGTTGAAGGCCTTCCCCTCTTTCATCGACCCTCCACCTTACCAAGCATGAAATCCTTCTACAGGGAATGGTCCCTTCTGACAACATGACCAAAGTAGGTGAGATGAAGTCTAGCCATTCTCGCTTCCAGGGAGCATTTCGGCTGCACTTCCTCAAGGAAAGATCTGTTAGTTCTTTTAGCAGTCCATGGTACTTTCAGCATTCTTCATCAGCACAACACAAAAGCATCAACTCTTCTTCAGTCTTCCTTATTCATTGTCCA
>NW_006922625.1:198691-200529 GCF_000298275.1 Orycteropus afer afer
GAAGGAAGGTTGGGCAATCTACTTCCGTAGTGATACTGCCTCGGAAACCCAAGGAGGGGTCCCTATGAGTCGGGTCCCACTCGATGGCCAGTAACAACAACAACAGGTAAAATTTTAATCAGGCAGTGTCAGTCTGAAAGTATTGAAATGGTACTCCAAAGCAAGGGCAGTGGAAGTGGGTTATATTGGTCATTCGGTGACCTTTGGATATAGGACCACAGCACTTGTTTGTCAAGAGCCATGTGCGTTGATCCTCAAGGTGTCCAGCTCTCAAGAATCCAAAGTATCTTTTGTCAAGGAAGTCCCTTTAAGGTCATTGTCATGTTAATTTCTCAGGAGAGAGTGCAGCTTTCAGGGTCAGCCAGTTGCAGAAACAGAGTCATTAAGATACATCATATATTAAAGGGCATGTGGAAATAATTACTGAGGAATTTTGCTTTCAGGGAGGTTTGTTGTCCCTTACCTTGAGTCAACCCCTTTCAGCTTAGCACAGAAAAACATGTTTTAGGATTTGAGGGTGTCCACAAGTTGTACTCAATGAGTAATTTTTAAATTGAATAACTGGTGAAAACAGAAAAGCCTCATACTGTCCTATGCAAGCTAGACGGCCTGGAGTTTTCTGGGAGCACAAGCTGAGCTTGTTTGTATAGGACTCCCACTATTGCATATGCTTAGATAATTAACTAGTGTATTTTAGAAACATTCATTCTGTTTCTGGTATCTTAGAGAATGGGGATAGACCAGTCTCCCTTTCTTTCAATTCACCCCCAACACCAAATTATGTGTATATTTACTCAGAGAATACACAGAACTGGGATACTGCACATGTTTCCAGGTCACATTGATTGCTTTAAAGGTGGTGTTCTTTAGTGCTTAAGAACATAAACTACTGATGTATTATACTGCTTGATAGTCACTGAGTTGGGGCATGACTAAACATTGCAGATGTTTATGGCACAAAGTGAGAGTTACACAAAGTAGAAATGCAATCAGAAGAATTCCTAGGCTCTTTTTTAATTGGCAAAATTATCAAACCATCCATTGGCAAATTCTCCTCCCCCCTTTTTTATTGTGTTTTGGGTGAAAATTTATAGAGCAAATTCACTTTCCATACAGCAGTTCACATACACTTTGTCTCATGACATTGACTACAATTCACCACAATGCAACAGATCCCTGTCCACTTCCTCCCGACAGTCGTCTCTTCCCTATGTCCATCCCTCCATGCATCCCTGCCCCCTGAGCTGTCTCCCTGTACATAAACAGCCCTTCTTTCTCCTATGATTGTTCTCTCCAAGGAGTGTATTTACCTCAGGTAAATGTTCAACTCCTATGACTGTCTTTTGCTTGGCTGGAAGCCACAGGTGTAGGTTCAATTCCAGACCTGAAGGGCAGCTAGGGGCCATAGTCTCAGTGGTTCCATCAGGCTCTATCAGAGCAGCAAACTTGCCCCTCCCCCCTTTATTTTTCCAAATGATTTTGAGTTTTGTTCATTGCTCTCCCTCTCTATTAGGGATCTCCTACATAGATTCCACCTCCAAGTGGTTGACATTGGTAGCTGGGCACCATCTAGTTCCTTTGGTCTCATAGTTGTATAGGCTGTGGATCACATGGTGTACCAGTTGCGAGGACTAATTCTTTCCATGAATCCTTGGTTTTCTTCATTCTTCTTTGCTTTGGATGAGGAGAGACCCATCGTTGCATCTAGATGGCTGCTTGCAAGCTTTGTTTTTTTTTTCAAGTTGTCTCTTTTTTTTTTATAATTATTTTTATTTTTTTTTAAATTGTGATTTGGGTGAAGATTTACAGAGCAAATTCACTTGCCATACAGCAGTTCA
>NW_006922625.1:206028-208283 GCF_000298275.1 Orycteropus afer afer
GGGCTTACTCATTCATGCCAAGAAATTTGGAAGACAACAACCTAACCGACTGGAAAAGATCCATATTTGTGTCTGTTCTTAAGAAGGGTGATCCAACAGAATGTAGAAATTATCAAACAATATCATTAATATCACATACAAGTAAAATTTTGCTGAAGATAATTCAAAAACATTTGTCACAGTCTATTGACAGGGAACTTCTAGAAATGCAAGCTGGATTCAGAAGAGGATGTGGGATGAGGGATATCATTACGGATGTCATATGGACATTGACTGAAAGCAACAAACTCCAGAAAGGTGTTTACTTGTGTTTTATTGACTATGCAAAGGCATTTGCCTATGTGGATCATAACAAATTATGGATAACTTTGTGAACAATGGGAACTCTAGAACACTTAATTTTGCTCATAGACCAAGAGGCTGTCATTTGAACAGAACAAGGAGATACTGTATGGTTTAAAATCAGGAAGGGTGTGTGTCAGGATTTTATCTTTTCACCTACAATCTGTGTGCTGAGCAAATAATCTGAGAAATTGGACTATATGAAGAAGAACACAAAATCGGGATTGGAGGAAGACCAATAACAATCTGTGATATGCAGATGACACAGTCTTGCTTACTGAAAGTGAAGGTGACTTGAAGAACTTATTGGAAGATCAAAGACTACAGTCTTCAGTATAGGTTACATCTCAACATAAAGAAAACAAAGATCCTCACAACTGGATCAATAAGCAACATCACAATAAATGGAGAAAAGATTGAAGTTGTCAGAGATTTCATTTTACTTGGATCTACAATCAACACCCTTGGAAGCAACAGTCAAGAAATCAGACATGACACTGATTGGGCAAATCTGCTGCAAAAGACCTCTTTAAAGTGTTAAAAAGCAAAAATGTCACTTTGAAGAGTAAGGTGCACCTGACTCAAGCCATGGTATTTTCAGTAACCTCATATGGATGTGAAAGCTGGGAAATGAATAAGGAAGGCTGAAGAAAAATTAATGCCTTTGAGTTGTGGTGTTGGTAAAGAATTCTGAAAATATCATGGACTGCCAAAAGAATGAAATATATCCTGGAAGAAGTGCAGCCAGTATGCTTCTTAGAAGCAAGACTGGCCAGAGTTCATCTCACCTACTTTGGTCATGTTATCAGAAGGGACCAGTTCCTGGTGAAGGACTGGTAAAGTAAAGGGTCAGTGAAAAAGGGGAAGAGCCTCAACAAGATGGATTGACACATTGATGGCAACTATGGGCTCAAGAATAGCAAGGATTGTGAGGATGGTGCAGGACCAGACAGTGTTTCATTCTATTGTACATAAGGTCACTATGAGTGAGAAATGACTTGACAATACCTAACAACAACAAATGTATATATATATTTATATATACATTTGTTGTTGTTGTTATGTGCCGTCAAGTCGACTCGACTCATAGTGACCCCTCCTTGGGTTTCCGAGGCAGTATCACTATGGAAGTAGATTGCCCCATCTTATATACACACACACACACATATGTACACACACACATATATATATGTACATACACACATATGTACACACACATATATGTACATACACACACATATATATGTACACACACACACATATATATATATAAAATTGTTGTTAGTTGCCATGAGTCATGGAGACCTTATGGATAACAGAACAAAATGTTGCCCATTCCTGCACTATCTTCACGATCACTGGTATGTTCAAGTGTATTATGTAGCTTTTATGTCAATATATCTCATTGAGTGTTTCCCTCATTTTGACTGATCTTCTCTACTTTGCCAAACATATTGTCCTTTTCTAGCAATTGGTCTTTCCTGATGATATGTCCAAAGTCTTGCCATCCTCTCTTTTAAGGAACTTTCTTATTGTATTTCCTCTAAGACTGTTTGTTCATTCTTTGGGCAGTCCAAAATATATTCAATTTATTCTTTGACAACACCATGATTTGGATGCATTAATTCTTTAATTGTCCAACATCTGCATGCATATGAGGCATTTGAAAAGACCATGGCTTGGGTCAGAAACACTTTAGTCACCAAAGTGATATCTTTGCTTTTTAAAACTTCATTAATTATTTCTTTTACTGTTTCTCCATCTAAATTTCTTTTGGGTATGTGCAAGAATTAAGACTATTTTATGGGTGGCCAAATTACAAGCTTAAGTGCTGTTAAAATCATTAAAACATTTGGCAGTTCAAACCCAGCAGCCATTCCTGGGAAAGAAGACCGGGCAATCTACTTCCATAG
>NW_006922625.1:210173-224583 GCF_000298275.1 Orycteropus afer afer
AGCTGGACAATGAATAAGGAAGACCAAAGAAGAGTTGATGCTTTTGAGTTGTGGTGCTGGTGAAGAGTGCTGAAGGTACCATGGACTGCTAAAAGAACTAACAGATCTGTCCTGCAGGAAGTGCAGCCAGAATGCTCCTTGGAAGCAAGAATGGCCAGACTTTATCTCACTTACTTTGGTCATGTTGTCAGAAGGGACCATTCCCTGGAGAAGGATGCCATGCTTGGTAAGGTGGAGGGTCGATGAAGGAGGGGAAGGCCTTCGACGAGATGGATTGACACTGTGGCTGCGACAATGAGCTCAAGTATAGCAAGGATTGTGGAGCTGGCACGGCATTGAGTGGTGTTTCGTTCTGCTGTGCATGGGGTTGCTTTGAGTCGGAAATGACTCGATGACACCTAACAACAACAACAACAATACAATATTTGTTCTTCTGTGATTGATTTAGCAATCAATATCATGTCCTCCAATTCCATCCACATTACACAGTGTTTCATCGATTCTACATTATACTTTAGTGTTGCATAGTATTCCATTGTGTCTATGTACCATAGTTTGGTTATCCATTTCTCTGTTGGTAGGCACTTAGGTTGTTTCAATCTCTTTGCTATTGTGAGTAGTGTTGTGATAAACATGAGTGTGTATGTATCCATGTCCTGGCTCTCACTTCTTGGGGATATTATGCCTAGTAATAGAATCACTAGATCAAATGATATTTCTATTCCTAACTTTTTAAGGATTCACCATACTAATTTCCACAGTGGTTGTGTCATTTTACAGTCCCACAAGCGGTATATGAGCATCCCAATCTCTCCACATCCTTGCAAACATTTTTTATTTTATGTCTTGTTAAACTGTGCTATTAGTGCTAGGATGAGATGATATTTCACGGTTGTTTTGATTTGCATCTCTCTGATGGCTAGTGATCATGAACATTTCTTCATGTGTTTGTTGGCAGCCTGAATATGTTCTTTGGTGAAGTGTCTGTTCATGTCTCCTGCCTATTTTTTAATTGTATTCTTTGTCTTTTTGATGTTGAGGTATTAAGAGTTTTCTATAAATTTTAGACATAAGTCCCTTATCAGATTTGTCACTGCCAAACATATTTCCCCAATGTGTAGATTCTCTTTTTACTCTTTTGGAGAACTTTTTGATGCATGTAAGAATTTAATTTTTAGAAGGTTTCATACATCAAGTTTATCTTCTGCTGTTTGTACCTTTTGGGTTATGCTTGTTAGTCTATTTATGCCATAAATTAGGGCCCCTAAATTTGCCCCTATTTTTTCTTTGATGAACTTTGTAGTTTTTGTGTCTCACAGTCTTTGATCCATCTGGAGTTAATTTTTGTGTATGATGTGAGGTACGGATTTTGTTTGATTTCTGCAAACGGATATCCAGTTTTGTCAGCCCTATTTGTTAAAGAGATGATCTCTTCCCCATTTGATGGATTTTGGCAAAGATCATCTCACCATAGATGATGTCTATTTCTTGGTTCTCAATTCTGCTCCACTGGTCTGTGTGTCTGTTATTGTACCAATACCAGGCTGTTTTGACTACTGTAGCTGTATAGTAGGTTTTGAGATCTGGGAGTGTGAGACCTCCTGCTTTGTTCTTCTCCAGTAGTGTTTTGCTTATCCAAATGTTCATTCCTTTCCATATAAATTTAGTAATTGGTTTCTCCATGTCTCCAAAGAATGTTGATGGAATCTGGATCGGGTTTGCATTGAATGATTGGATTGCTTTGACTGGTATTAACGTTTTTGCAATGTACAATCTTCCTATCTGTGAGCATGGTAAATTCTTCCACTTATGTAGGTCTCTTATGGTTCTTGAAGTATTGTTTTGTAGTTTTCTTTATAGAGGCCTTTTGAGTCCCTGGTAAGATTTCTTCCAAGTATTTTATTTTATTTTATTTTATTTTTTTTGGTAGCTACTGTATATGGTATTGATTTTCCTTTTCAGCAATCTCTTTGCTGATGTAGAGGAATCCAACTAATTTTTGTATGTTGATCTTGTATCCTGCCACCATGCTAAATCTTTCATAGTTCCGGTAGTTTTCTTGCTGAGTGTCTTGGGTTTTCTGTGTATAGGATCATGTCATCTGCAAATAATGATAGTTTCAATTTTTCCTTACCAATCTGGATGCCTTTGATTTCTCTTTCTTGGCTTATTGCCCTGGCTAGGACTTCCAATACAATGTTGAATAGAAGTGGTGAAAGAGGACATCCTCGTCTGGTTCTTGTTCTGAAGGGGAATGATTTGAGTTTCTCTCCATTGTGAATCATATTAGCTGTTAAGTTTTGCATATACACTCTTTATTATGTTGAGGAATTTCCCTTCTATTCCTATTTTGCTCAGAGTTTTTTTAGGAATGGGTGTTGGATTTTATCAAATATCTTTCTGCATCTATTTATATGATCATGTGATTCTTTTCTTTCTTTTACTTATATGATAGATTGCATTGATTTTTCTTTATTAGTGTTGAAACATCCTTGCATACCTGGAATGAATCCTACTTGGTCCTAATGTATTATATTATTATTATTTTTATATGTTTTTGGAGTCTATTGGCTAAGATTTTATTGATGATTTTTGCATTTTATTCATGAGGGATATTGGTCTGTCATTTTCCTTTTTAGTGATGTCTTTGCCTGGTTTTGCTATCAGGGTTATGCTCCATAAAATGATTTTGGGAGGCTTCCATCCTTTTCTGTGGTCTCAAATAGTTTGATTAGTGTTGGCATCAGCTCTTCTTTGAAAGATTGGCAGAATTTTCCAGTGAAACCATCTGTGTGAGGACTTTTCTTGTGGGTGATATATATTTTTTTAATAACCTGTTCATTTTCTTCTTTTATTACAAGTCTGTTCAGATTTTCTACCTCAGCTTGCATTTGTTTAGGTAACTAGTGTATTTCTGGAAATCTGTCCATTTCTTCTAGGTTTTGAATTTTTTTGGAGTACAGTTCTTCCTAGTGTCCTGATATTATCCTTTTTATTTCAGTTGGTTTTGTTGTCTGATTGCGCAATTCATTTCTTACTCATGTTATTTGTATCCTCTCCCCTTTTTCCTTTGTTAAGTTTGCCAGTGGTTTTTCAGTTTTATTAATCTTTTCAAAAAACCAACTTCTGGTCTTGTTGATTTTGTCTATTGTCTTTCTATTTTCTGTTTCAATTATTTCTGTTTGAATCTTTATTATTTTTTTCTAGTGACTGTAGGCATTTTTTGTGGATCATTTTGTGATTGTTGAAGATGTTGGGATAAGGTGTTGATTTTGGGCCTTTCTTCTTTTTTTTTATGTGTGCATTTATTGCTATAAATTAATCCTCTGGTCACTGTTTTGCTGTCTCCAAAATATTTTGATTTCTTGTATTTTCATTCTTGTTTGATTTGAGAAAGCTTTTAATTTCATTTGTTTATTTTTTCTATTATGTGTAGTTTTTAAGATGGGTGTCATACAATTTCCATTGGTTTGCTCTTTTTTCATTGATCTTCCTATTGTTGATTTCTCATTTTATAGCATTGTGATCTGAAAAAATGCTTTGCAGTATTTCAGTGTTTTTAAATTTATTGAGGTTTGCTTTCTGGCCTAACATGGTCAATCCTGGAGAATGTTCCACGTGACCTGGAATAGATTGTATGTTGTGCTGTTGGGTGAAGTGCTCTGTGGAGGCCTATAAGGTGAAGTTGGTGGATTATACTGTTTAGTTCTTCTGCTTCTTTGTTGGGTTTCTTTCCAGTTGTTCTGTCTTTGATTGCAAGTGGCATTAAAGTCTCTTACTGTTACTGTAGAGTCATCTCTTTGTCCTTTCAATTCTTTTAAAGTCTGATTTGTATGTTTTGGGGCTCTTTTTTTGGTGCATAGATATTTATTATGCTATGTTCTCTTATTCAGTTGATCCTTTAATCATTATATAATGTCCTTCCTTGTCTCTTATGGTTGTTCTTGTCTTAAAGTGCATTATTTTTGAAATTAATATTGCTACTCCTGCTCTTTTTTTGATTGGCATTTGCTTGATACATCTTTCTCCATCCTTTAATTTTTAGTCTATTTTTGTCTTTGTGTCTAAGGTGAATCTCTTGTAGACAGCATATTGATGACTCATGTTTTCTTATTCAGTCTGCAGTACTCCATCTCTTGAGTGGTGCATTTACTCCATTGACATTCAGTGTAATTATTGACAAGTGTGAATTTATTAATGTCATTTTGTTATGTGCTTTTTCATGGCATTGCTGATTTCTTTGTTCCATATAATTTTCTGTGCTGAGTTAATTTTGTTTATTAATCTTGTTATTATTTCCTTATTTGCTATTGTTTTAGTAGTTGCAACTTTACTCTTTTTTATTTTGAGGCAAAGATTTATTATTTTTCTTTGATATTACCCTGTGATTTATTACCATCCTCAAGTTTATAACAGTCTGTTCTATCTCACAATTGTCTTTACTGGGATGGTCAGTTGTCTCTGAGACATTGTGATATTGTTGTATTTATATTTAATTCGTGTTTTTATGTTGGTGTGATTTACTCAAGATTTTTTTTTCCTTCTCTCTCTCTCCCTATCTTTTTGGTGTATATCTGTTGAGCAGCATACTATGCTGCTCTATTCACTACTTAGCAGCACTTGGGCTCTCACCACCTGTCTCGTGGTGGTTGTGACAGAGGTTGAGAGTGCATGCCTGGATCTCTGTTAGCTGTTTGTGAAGAGCAGTTGAGGGTGAGTCAGGCTGGTATTGGCCACCATCCATCATTTGTCAGTTGGTGCAGAAGCATATGGTGGCCCTCACTCAGTTGGGGGGGGGGGCTACAGGAGGTGTGAGTATAGTTGGGTTGTGTGGGAGCAGTTGCTGTCTCTCAGTTAGACAAAAAGTTAAATTAAAAAAACCACCAAAAAAAAAATGAGAATAAAAAACACATACAGGATTAACATGCAGGAACAATCAGAAAAAAAAGGACAATGTATGAGAAGAAAAATTTTAAAATGTATTTAAAAGAGACACAAAAGCACCATAAAGAGGAAAAAAAAAACCACAATATCTGGGGATGGGGGAATGAGAAAAGAGCAAGAGTAAAAGAATAGTAAGGAGAAAATGAGAAAACTGCAAAAAGAAACACAGAATGGGGAAAACCAAAAGAAGAAAAGAAAAAGAAGGGAACTAAGAAAAGGGATTCTTAAGGGAAAAATAAACAAAAACAACCTAGAGAAGTGAAGGGGACAAAAATAAACAAATAAATAACAATGAAGGAAGGAGGAAGAATAAAAGAATAATTTTAAAACAATCAAACAAAAAACAAAATTGGGGTTGCAGGGCAGGGCACCCAGGCTGTGTCAGGGCACACAGACTGGAATGGAATTCCTGCAGGTCCAGAAGGTGGATGGAGGCAGGGTATAGCCACATCTGTGTTCATCAAGAGGGTGTGGGGTAAAATAGTAACAAGGGGAATATTTTACCTTTCTAGTTTTCAGTCTCCAGTGTGGTTGCCCTTGCTATCCTCAGCAAGCAGAGCTTATTAGGTTGTTGCCCCGATCAGACCACCTTGCTTGCAAATATTCAAAATGGGTGTGACCTTAGGACAGTCTGCAGTCCACAGCTTTTTCTCCTTTGCTGTCTTCCTTTCTGTTGTTAGCCACAAAGCAGTTGTCTATGTAGTCTTTGGCCAGCATAGCTGATTCTTAGGTTGCTGCTGGATCCAAACACCACTTGTAAATATTTAAATTGGCCATGCCAACAAAACAGCCTACAGCTCCATTTGTTCCTTATTCATTGTTTTCATTCAGGTTCTTCTACTAGTTGGTATTTAATCCACTTGTGCATCCTTCCCTTCAAAGCTCAAGGTTCCAGTCTTATCTTCTGTTTCAATTGGTTTCTCATTTCTTTGTTGCAGAGGTTCTCTGTAGCTAGTCTGCCTATTTTGCCATCTTGCCAGCTCCAATGTATGACTTTTTCATTTAGTTTGTTGCAGCATATTTTTAGTGCAGTTCACTGCTAAATTTATGGCATATATTCTTCCAAAAACCAACCAAACAAAAAAACCCAATGCCATCAAGTGAATTCCAACTTATACAGGCACTATAAAACAGAGTAGAACTGCCCCATAGATTTCCAAGGCTGTAAATCTTTACAGCAGATTGCCTCATCTTTCTCCTGCAGAGGGGCTGGTGGGTTCAAACCTCCAATCTTTGATTAGAAGCTGAATGCCTTAACCACTGTGCCAGCAGAGGTCCTGTTATCTTCTTCCAGTCTCTCTCTCTCTCTCTTTTTTTTTTTTTTACCATTCTACATAGTGTTAACTTCTGCATCTCTATTTGATTCTGCACTGTATTGTCCCTTTTAAAGTAAAAATAGACCCAAACTTATGTTTTTAGACTAGAGGAATAATTTAGTTATATTATAACTAAAATAATGACAAACATTTCAATTTGCTTACCAATTATATTTGACATAGATATCACTATAACTTGTGCTTTCTGAATAAAATGTACAAATAGCCACATTACAATGATTTATTATGCATATAAAAATATTCATGGCAAATAAATAAATTCATTGACACTTAATTAGTAATATGTTTATGTGTAATACAAGGAATGAGTCACATGAATGATATATGCACTATTATTCAACAATAATACCTTGAGCCATGCAATGGTTAAAGTGAAATAGAAATGCTAAAACAATAAAGATTTACTTAACAGAAATATATTTTATACTGCCTCAGTTTTTAAATTTACACTTATATTAGTTTAAATTTAATAATAGAGTTCTTTAATTGCACTAAATACAATTCAAATGCTCAGTGGTCACATGTGGATAGTAACTACCATTTGGACAGTGCAGGTGGAAGATTAGAACATAGCACACACTCAATAATTATTTGATGAATGACTTTACGATAAATTTACTAATGAGGCTTTTCTTTGTCTACTGCCAAAATAGGGCTTGTGCTTCTTGATTTTGTTCTTTTGTGCACCTTTCCATGTGTGATTCTTTGTGTCTGGGATATTGTCCTATTCCCTGTTTTCACTTAATGGAAATTTCATATTTTTCAGGAAAGATACTTTTATCATTCCAGTCTACAGTGATCTCTTCCATACCTAAACTCTACCACTTGTTTGTCAGTTTGTCATACCATGGTGGCTTGTGTGTTGCTGTGAGGTTAGAGGCTATGCCACTGGTACCTCAAATACCAGCAGGGTCACCCATAGTGGACAGGTTTCAGGGGAGTTTCCAGAATAAGACACACTCAGAAGAAGGAAGGGGCCATCTACTTCTCAAAGAATTGGAAAGTGAAAACCTTATGAAAAACAGTGAAACACTGTCTGATATATTACCGGAAAACTTTATGAATAGCTCTGAAACATTGTCTGATGTAGTGCTGGAAGATGAGCCCCTCAAGTCAGAAGGCACTCAAAATACAACTGGGGAAGAGCTGCCTCCTCAGAGTAAAGCTGACTTTCATGATGTGGATGGAGTAAAGTTTTTGGTACCTCCATTTGCTGATGTGGCATGACTCAAATGAGAAGAAACAGCTGCAAACATCCATTAATAATTGGAGCATGGGATGTACAAAGGATGAATCTAGGAAAATTGGAAGTTGTCAAAAATGAAATGGAATGCATAAGGGTCGATATCCTAGGCATTAGTGAGCTGAAATGGACTGGTTTTGGGCATTTTGAATCAGAAATGCGTACGCTCTACTATGCTGGGAATGACAAATTGAAGAAGAATGTTTCAAGATCTATCCTGAAGTACAGTGCTGTCAGTGATAGGATAATATCTGTATCCCTACAAGGAAGACCAGTTACAACTACTACTACTATTCAAATTTATGCACCAACTACCAAAGCCAAAGATGAGGATATTGAAGATTTTTACCAACTTCTGCAGTCTGAAATTGACCAAACATGCAATCAAGATGTGTTGATTATTACTAATGATTGGAGTGCAAAAATTGGAAAGAAAGAAGAATCACCAGTAGTTGGAAATATGGCCATGGTGATAGAAATGATGCCAGAGATTGTGTGATAGAATTTTTCAAGACCAATGACTTATTCATTGCAAATACTTTTTCTCAACAACAGCTATACATGTGGACTTCACCAGATGGAATACACAGGCAACAGATCAATTACATCTGTGGAAAGAAGCAATGGAGAAACTCAGTATCATCAGCCAAAACAAGGCCAGGAGCTGACTGTGGAACAGGCCATCAACTGCTCATGTATGTACAAGTTCGAGTTGAAGCTGAAGACAATTAAAACAAGTCCACAAGAGCCAAAGTATGATCTTGATTATATCCCTTCTGAATTTAGAGACCATCTAAAGAATAGATTTGATGCAGTGAACACCAATGACTGAAAACCAGAGGAATTGTGGGATGATATCAAGAACTTCATACATGTAGAAAGCAAAACGTCATTAAAAAGACAAGAAAGGAAGAAAAGACCAAAATGGATGTCAGAAGAGACTCTGAAACTTTCTCTTGAATGGAGCATAGCTAAAACAAATATAAGAAATGATGAGATAAAAGAGCTGAACAGAAGATTTCAAAGTGCAGCTCAAGAAGGCAGAGTCAACTATTGTAATGAAATGTGCAAAGACCTGGAGTAAGAAAACCAAAAGGGAAGAACACGCTTGGCATTTCTCAAGCTGAAAGAACTGAAGAAAAAAATTCAAGATTCAAGTTGTGATATTGAAAGATTCTATGGGCAAAATATTGAATGATGTAGGAAACATCAAAAGAAGATGAAAGGAATACCCAGAGTAACTGTACCAAAAAGAATAGGTGGATGTTTATCCATTTCAGGAGGTGGCATATGATCAGGAACCAATGGTAGTGAGGAAGAAGTCAAAGCTGCACTGAAGGAACTGGCAAAAAACAAGGCTCCAGGAATTGATGGAATACCCATTGAGATTATTTTAATATACAGATGCCCTGCTGGAGGTACTTACTTGTCTATGCCAAGAACTTTGGAAGACAGCTACCTGGCCAACTGATTTTAAAAGAGATTCATAAATGTATCCATTTCAAAGAAAGGTGATCCCACAGAATGTGGAAATTATTGAACAATATTAATATCCCACACAAGTAAAATCTTACCAAAGATCATTTAAAAATGGTTGCAGCAGTATATTGATAGAGAACTTCCAGAAATGCAAGCTGGATTTAGAAGATGACATGGAATGAGGGATATCATTGTTGATGTCAGGTGGATCTTGACTGAGAGCAGAGAATACCAGAAAGATGTTTACTTGTGTTTTATTAACTATGCAAAAGCATTAGATTGTGTAGATCATAACAAATTATGAGTAACATTGAGAAGAATGGGAATTTCAGAACATTTGATTGTGCTCATCAGGAACCTGTGCATAGACCAGGAGGCTGTTGTTCGAACAGAACAAGGGGATACTGCATGGTTTAAAATCAGGAAAGGAGTGTGTCAGGGTTGTATCATTTAATCTGTATGGTGAGCAAATAATCCGAGAAGCTGCACTATATGAAGAAGAATGCTGCATCAGGATTGGAGGAAGCCTACAGTATGCAGACAACAGAATAACAGCTTACAGTATGCAGACAACAGAACCTTGCTTGCTGAAATTGAAGGTGAGTTAAAACACTTACTGATGTAGGTTAAAGACTACAGTCCAGTGTGGATTGCACTCAACATAAAAAAAGTGAAAATCCTCACAAGTGGACTGATAAGCAGCAACAGGATAAATGGAGAAAAGATTGAAGTTGTTGAAGATTTCATATTACTTAGTTCTATGCTCAGCACCAATGGGAGCAGCAGTCAAGAAATCAGACAATGTATTGCATTGGGCAAATCTGCTGCAAAAGACCTCATTAAAGTGCCAGCAAGCAAAGATATGTCTTTGAAGACTAAGATGTGCCTAACCCAAACCGTGATGTTTTCAGTTGCCTCATGTACACGTGAAAGCTGGATAATGAATAAGGAAGACTGAGGAAGAGTTGCTGCTTTTGAGTTCTGGTGTTGGCAAAGAATACAGAAAGTACCATGGGCTGCCAGAAGAATGAACAAAGTTGTCCTGGAGGAAGTGCAGCTGGAATGCTCCTTGGAAGTAAGAATGGCCAGATTTTGTCTGACCTACTTTGGTCATGTTGTCAGAAGGAACCATTCCTTGGAGAAGGACATCATGTTTGGTAAAGTGGAGGGTCAGCAGAAAGGGGGAAGGCCTTTGATGAGATGAATTGACCCATTGGCTGCAACAATGGGCTAAGGTATAGCAAGGAATGTGAGGCTGGCACCGGACTGGGCAGTGTTTCTTTCAGTTGTACATGTGCTATAGATTGGAGCCTACTCTATAACAGCTAACAACAACAACAATATTCCACCTGGATTTCGAGACCATCTGAAGAATAGAATTAATACATTGAATACCAATGACAGAAAACCAGATGAGTTATGGGATGACATCAAGAACATCATACATGAAGAAAGCAAATTTCATTAAAAAGATAGGAAAGGAAGCCAAGACTGAAATGGGTGTCAGAGGAGGTTTTGAAACTTGCTCTCGAATGGAGAGTAGGTAATGAGAATGGAAGATATGACAAGAAAAAAGAGCTGAACAACTTTCAAAGGGCAGCTTGAGAAGACAAAATAAATTAGTATAATGAAATCTGTAAAGTCCTAGAGTTAGAAAACTAAAGGGAAAACATATTTGCCATTTCTCAAGCTGAACGAACTGAAGAATATTTTCAAATCTTGAGATGGAATTTTGAAGGAGTGTATGGGCAAAATGTTGAATTATGCAGGAAATATCAAAAGAAGGAAAGAATATACAGAGCCACTGTACAGGTTGATGTTCACCTATTTTAGGAGGTAGCATATAATCAAGAACCAATCGTTCTGAAGGAAGAAGACCATGCTATACTGAATGCATTGGAAAAAAGAAGACTTCAGAAATTGACAGAATAACCATTTAGATGTTACAGCAAATGGATGCGGCACTTGAGGTGCTTATTCATCTATGCCAAGGAATTTGTAAGACAGCTACCTAGCCAACTGACTGGAAGAGATCCATATTTGTACTCATTCCAAAGAAAGGTGATATAACAGAATGTGGAAATTATTCAACAATATCATGAATACCACACACAAGTAAAATTTTTCTGAAGATAATTCCAAAACATTTGGAGCAGTCTATTGACAGGTAACTGCCAGAAATTCAAGATGGATTCAGAAGAGCATGTGAATCAAGGGATATCATTGCTAATACCAAATGGATATTGGCTAAAGGCAAAGAATACCAGAAAGATGTTTACCTGTGTTTTATTGACTATGTAAAGGCATTTGTGTGGATCATAACAAATTGTGGATATCATTGCAAAGAAAAGGAATTCCAGTACACTGAATTGTGTTCATGGGGAACCCATACATACACCAAGAGGCTGTTGTTCAAACAGAACGAGGGGATACTGCATGGTATAACATGGGATAACATCAGGGAGGGTGGGTGTCAGGGTTGTATCCTTTCAACATACTTATTCCATCTATATTCTTAGTAAATAATCCAAGAAGCTGGACTATATGAAGAACACAGCATCAGTATTGGAGGAAGACTCATTAACAACCTGCAGTATATAGATGATGCAACCTTGCTTGCTGAAAGTGAAGATGACTTGAAGAAGTTATTGGTGAAGTTCAAAGACTACAGTCTTCAGGATGGATTAACACTTCAACATAAAGAAAACAAAAATCCTCACATCTGGACCAATAAGCAACTATAAGATAAATTGAGCAAAGATTGAAGTTGTTAGGGATTTCGTTTTATTTGGATTGACAGTCAACACTCTAGGAAGCAGCAGTCAAGAAATCAAATGTTGTATTGAGCTGGGCAAATCTGTAAAAGACCTCTTTAATGTAAGCAAAGATGTCAATTTGAAGACTAAGGCACATCTGACCCAAGCCAAGGTATTTTCAGTCACCTCAGATGCATGTGAAACCTGAACAAAGAATAAGCAAACCAAAGAAGAGGTGATGCCTTTTAATTTTGATGTTGGTGAAGAGTACTGAAAATACCATGGGCTGCCAGAAAAATGAACAAATCTGTCCTGGAAGAAGTGCAGCTGGAATGCTCCTTGGAAGCTAGAATGGCCAGACTTCATCTCATTTACTTTGGTCATGTTGTCAGATGAGACCATTCCCTGGAGAAAGAGACTATGGTTGGTAAAGTAGAGAGTCAGTGAAAAAGGGAAAGACCCTTCACAAGATGTATTGACACAGTGGCTGCAATGATGGACTCAGGTTTAATAAGGATTGTAAGGCTGGCACAGGACTGGACAGTGTTTCATTCTGTCGTGCATAGAGTTGCTATGAGTTGGAGTCAATTTGACAGCACCTGAAAACAACGACATTCCCAAACTATCAAAGTATTTATTATTTCTAGGACATTTACTTTCCATTAGCTTGTCATCTAGATTTTAAATTCCTTACTGACAAAGATGTTAATTCTAAAAAGAAGCATATCAGCAAAACAATTTATTAAATTATTACTGTGTCTCAGACAGTGTTAATCCTTTTACACTATTTCATTTACACCTACTCCTCACTTACAGACTAGGTTAGGCTCTGAAGGCTAGGTCAGTATGCAAAAATCAGTATTTTGTGAAAATGGAGGATGACCCCACTAGGTCACAACATAGAGGAGAACTACATCTTTACGTAACTGCCAACCAAATGAGAATCATGGCCCAGCCAAGTTGACACATAAATTTAACCATCACAGTTAGCACTGTTCTTGCTTCATCATATCTCTGGATTTGTTACTTCCAGACATATGCTTCTAATGTGCAGAACAGTTTCATAGTAGATTTCTTACTACAGTCACAAATTCAGAATATTAGAAAATTAGTTAATTGAAAGTGAGGACTAGGTGTAATTTTTACAACAAATTTAGGAAAGAAAGTAGTATTTTCTGCATTCCAAATCAAGACTTAGGTCTCAGAGGCTAAGTAATGCCTTCAAGTTCATGTGTCTAGTAAATGGTGGAGTCTAGACTCAAACTCAGGTCAGCTTATATTACTTTATAATATGTCTGCTTATATTACTTTATAAACATTACTTTGGGAAACATTTCAAATAATACTCAAACCAAAACTAAACCAACCTCACTGCCATTGAGTCAATTCTGACTCATGGCAACCTCCATCAGGTTTCTGAGGTGGTAAATCTTCACATAAGTATATTGTCCCATCTTCCTTCTGCAGAGCAGCCGGTGGGTTTGGACTGCCAACCTTCAGGTTAGCAGTCAAATCCTTTAGGTATTATGCCACCAGTTTGTTGTTATGTGCTGTCAAGTTGGACTCGACTCATAGCGACCCCTCCTTGGGTTTCCAAGGCAGTGTCACTACAGAAGTAGATTGCCCCATCTTCCTTGCTCCTTACAAATAATACTGTCTTTTATATATTGATTGTCTACTATTTGCCAGATCTTATTCTACGTGCTTTTCATGTATGAAATCGTTTATTTCTTTGGACAATTAATGAAGTAGAAGTTGTTACTACCCTCATTTTATGTACATAAAAATGGTACAGAAAGATTGTCTCATAGCTAGTCAATGACAGAGCCAGAATTTGAATTCAAGAGGTCTGAGTCCAGAGCCTGCATTCTTAATAATTATATTGTTTATAAGTTGCATTTAACAAACATTTGAGTAATTAGTATGTATCAGGGACTTGAATAGTTCTAGGAATTTAACAACAAATAGAGCAGGTTATGTACATCTTTTAGCAAAGTTTACCAGGATGAACAAATAAGAAACTTTTGCCATTAGTGTGAAAGTTACATAATAAGAATAATGGTAGCTTGCTGTTTTCCAGGCACTGCTCTGAGTATTTTGCAGGTATTAAGGTATTAATTAATTTAGAATCACAATAACCTTGTGAGGGCATTATTTCTATTAGTTTCATTATTTCAGATCAGGAAACTGAGGATATAGGAGGTGCTAGGATGTTAAATAGGTTGTCTAAGATTACATAACTAAGCAGAGAAAGAACTGACTTACAAACACAGACCATCTGGCTCCAGAGCCCAAATGCAAAACTAATATTACCTCTGAATAATAAAACTTTAATTTTTCTGCAGTGTGAAAAAATGGTATTATATGTATGTCACACGTTAAAAAAAACAAACAGCTTTAGATTTCAGGAACTTGGAGGAAACAGAAATGATAGTCATTAGGAAAGATTAAACAAAGTGCAGTTACTAGAATGGTCAGCAGAGGGTGAAGGAAAGCAGCGTTCGTATTGTTCTACTCCATTAAAATGGGGGTAAACTCTGTGGAATAGATAATCTCTAAAGACACCTCTAGGAGCTCTGGTAGCATAGTGCCTAAGGCACTTGACTGCTCACCAGAAGGCTGGCGGTTCAAACCCACCAGCCACTCCTCGG
>NW_006922625.1:225518-226904 GCF_000298275.1 Orycteropus afer afer
AGGGGATTAAAAGTCAGGAAGCCAGACAGAGGACTGAGGACCCAGGTGGGGGTGATACGAGAGGTCCCCAACAGCAAGACAAACTTGTCTGTTGGTTTGTCCTACTGTGGTGACATGTAGACGTGAGTTTTGAGGCTGAGCCTCTGGTGTTTAAAACCCAGCGAAATGCACAGGTAACAGCCCAGCTTATAGACTGAGACAGACTAGGAAGAAGGAAGAGGCTGTACACTTCTCAAAGAATTGGCCACGGAAAACCTTATGAATAGCAATAAGCATAAGATGATCCATATCCTAATGAGCTTAGAATTTCATGGAAGAGACAAAATAAAAATGTAAATGATAATTTAAAACATCATGTCAGCAAAGTTTTAGAGATGTTCACAGCCATAGAGTAATTAAAGGCATTGAAAGAAAAGGGGAAGAGTTAATGGAAAAGGTAGACATTGTTCTGGTGCTGAAGGGTAGGTAGTATGTGCATAGGCCAAAATGAAGGGAAATAAATGTTGATCTTTCCATAAAATTAAATTTTTAAAAAAGGCACTCTCAATGGGTAAGGCATTTGGCTGCTAACTAGAAGGTCAATGGTTGAAACCTACCACCTGCTCCATGGGAGGAAGATGGGACAACCTACTGCTGTAAAGATTTACAACCTTGGAAACCCTATGTGGGTCATTATGAGTCAGAATCGACTCTATGGCAGTGAGTTTGGTTTTGATTTGGTTAATAAGCAAGGGCCATCCCAGGCACTGCTGAGAAAGTAACAAAGGGTGGGAGATACAGTCTCTATCTTAAGAAAGTTACAAATACCCCAGAAGTAATAATACAAGGCAGAGTAATAATAGTTTGTTTTAAGGAATTCACAAATACCCCAGCAATAATAATACAAGGTAGCATATAGTACAAAAATAACAGGATGATCTGTTGGAAGCCCTGAAAGCTGAAAATAAAATAATGTGTGCCTCTCATTCTAAAAAGAGTTATCCAGTGGGTAAGGGGAGAGAAGGTATAGAAAGAGTCTGTGACTACTATGAAAACATGAAAAGGGAGGACACCAAATTGTGCACATAAGATATAAATGACAGAGGGTAATACCAGTGTATCAACAATACTGCATCACCATTAACACCAAACACCAGGCTACAGATAAACACATAAACATCTGAGAAGATCAGATGGGGGTCAGTGAACAGGATTATACTCTAGGCCAAGGATAGATGCAGCTGAGGCTAATCTTGCATAGATACCAATGATACAAAATACCTGCAATCCTTACAGAAACAACAGAAGACAGACATAGATCTGTACCTTACAGACAGCCAGACATTGTGGAACAGAGATCCAACAGATCTGCCTGACTCAGGACCATAGTACTGGGGGACACCAGGC
>NW_006922625.1:229665-230207 GCF_000298275.1 Orycteropus afer afer
CCTTCCTTCTGAGGAGTGGCTGGTGGGTTTGAACCACCAGCCTTCTGGTTAGCAGTCAAGTGCCTTAGGCACTATGCTACCAGAGCTCCCATTGATGTAGCTAGTGGAATGAAATGCAATGAGTCCACTTCCTTCTCTGACTTGGAAAATTGGTAAGCTGTCAATTTCACTGAACTTCAGATTAGCTTCTTTGGAATATAGGTAAAACATAGGCAGCTGTATTCACTGACCTCTTATTTTTATCAGCAGTATAGTTTACTTACTGCTGTAGGAGTATATTGTAGAGGCCAAGTTGTCTTTTCACCTGTCCTTGAACTTAGGCCAGACAAATAGCCCAGTAATAACAAAAAAGGCAGAATATGGTAAATGTATAACCCCCTCTCAGTCAAGTGGTAGGGCTTTAGTAAAACCACTTGCAGAGCTTACTGTATGTCTCCAGGAGTTTTAGACCCTTACCAGTGAATATTCTAAAGATGGGGGCTGTAGATGGAACTGCCCCTGCCTGGTGGCTGCTTTGAGAGTGGGCTGCATGTCCTCCAATT
>NW_006922625.1:231322-254883 GCF_000298275.1 Orycteropus afer afer
CTGCCCACCTATAAGGTTTATCATAATCACAATGAGAAATACCATTAGGCTTTGGATTGTTCCCTCAAATCATCATGGAATCCTGGGATTTTATTTCTTCTAAAGAAAGTATTCCAGAATTTTGCTGTTTTGTTTTATTTGTTGGGTTTGCTACTTCAGTGCCACCAATTTTCCTTATATTTCCCATTTCACATTCACTCATTTGTATTCAGCAGCAATTTTCAGTCCTCTTCTTTTCACCTACCAATCTCAAATTTATTGTTATTTACAAACAATAAATGGAGCATTTTGCCTCTGTATCAATAACATGTGTAGAGGTTACTTCCCTTCAGGCACTCATCATGACTTCTCCATTCTCCCTTCCTCAGAGACTCTTGTCCTAATTATTTTCTCTTTTTTCTTCCTTTCTGCTACATCACTATTTATTATTGGAGATAATTAACTCTGGGTGTTTATGATTGCTCGGCTATCCTCTTCCTTTTTATCCCAGCTAGATGATACCAAAATGGAGAGTCCCAGTAAGTCCTTTTCCTGATAGGACATGAAGGTAGTTGGGATGGGGCTTCTTCTCCCTTGGAAAATTCTTTTTCTTCTTCAAGGGCTTCCCATATCTCCTCTGTATCTACCTTTACCAGATTATCTGTATTTTTCAGAATTTTGTTCATTCACTTTCCCTACGTAATGCTTGTTTGGAGGATGACGTTAGGAAGCATGCCACACTGCTTTGAGACCAGTTCTACAAATAATTGGAAATTTCTTTCTTTTATGGCCACCAATATTTGAAGGTTACTGTAGGACTCTTCCCCTTGTTTGACTGCTATTGATGTGTTTTTTGCTACTTAAAATTTCTATGTCCATTTGCTCTATATGTAATTAAATTATGTGGTAAGGAGATTTTAAGTTTGGCTTAACTTAAATATCTAAACCTTGAACTCTTGTTTTCATTTGTGAGTTGTAGACTTAAAGGTCATAGAGTTTAAGTGATTTGCTTGAATGAATCACTTTTTTTTTTTTTAAGAAAGTGGTGGGGCAGAGCCATGGTTTGAAACTAGACCTGTCTTTTATCCTGTAATCAATATTCTATTCTGTAATCAATGGAGAGGAGTCGAAGTTTTTAAATAGGGGACTGATGAAATGAAACATTAATTCTAGGCTTGGAAGCTAGCATGTAGTTTGGTAGATACGTGAGATGATTTTCAGAGCAAGGACTAGGAAAGCAATGAAACAAATTAGGAAGATTTTTATACAATCGGAGATAAAGCAATGAGGGCCTGAGGTAGAGAGGATCCTCTTTCATATATTAAAGTTTTGAATTTGGTAATCAGGGTTTTTTTCCACACAGGTTTCTAAGGTGCCATCAGTCTGTTTGTCAGACAAAGTTGTAAAAATTTTGTATTAAAACTGGTAAGTTTTGAATTAGGCCAGACAAAGACTAGCTTCTAGCCCTTTCCTTTGCCACATAGTAGCTGTGATTGCTTATGTTTATTTATTATTGCTCTGCTATCCTCTTCCTTTTTCTCCCAGCTGGATGATACCAAAATGGAACCAATGACCATGCCAAATCATTTCAAATTATTGGACCTCATTTTCCATAAGTTTAAACTGAGTAAGTGGCGTTACATAGATTGTAAATTCCCTTGGAACTCATAGACATTCAAGAATGAGTGAATGAATGATGTTCTAAAGAATAAAATAAAACTCTCCTCTACACAAATGGAAACACTATTAGAATCTGTTAAATGAAAGGAATATATTTGAATTTATTATAAACAGTTATTTAATTTAAGGAGTATTTACCTGACTTGACAGTAGTGAGTTAGAATATCAAATACTTGTTATGTACTAATTTTCTTTCTTCTTCATAACTTTACATTGAGAAGCTCCCTAACCATATCCCAAAGTACCCTTTCAATCCTATCCCCCACTTCTTATTACTGAATTAGTAGCTAAAGTTCTATTATAGTGACTAGACAAAATCTCAACCTGAATGAACTTTCTAGTTGATGAGGAGATGGATTTCTATACAATTTATTAAGCTATAAAGTAAATAAATGAATCTTAAGAATAAAGGTACAAATAGCAAGCTACAATAATGAATAAAAGGAACAATTCTGAGCAGGAGACTGGGGCTTTATGGAGTGAATACCATTTATGCCACGCTGTGAAAATTGAAGAGAATGTTAAAAAGTGGAGATGGGAAGTGAAGAAGAGCATTCAGTGTAGAAGAAACAATAAAGATATGAACATATATGACACACTTTAATGTGAAGAGTCTAGTATAGCAAGGACATGGGCGTTGAGGACAGAGAGTGGAAGAGAAGAAAGGTAAGCTGAGGTCAGATAATAGAGAACTTTGCTTGACATAAGGAGTTTGTGCTTTATTTTATAAGCTTTCAGAGCAGAAGAATAATATGCTTTGCTCTGTGTAATAGGAAGATAACCGAGCCATTAAATATGAAGATGGATTAGAAAAGTGAAAGACTGGACACAGGGAGACCAATTAAGCTTCAATAAGAATAGAACAAAAGAAGAAAAATCAGCAGTGGGGTTGCCAGTAACAGAGAAAAGGAGCCAGGCTAGTGAAAAATAAGCCCACTGCAGCCTAGAAGATTTGACTATAAAAGTAGGCTGAGGGGATGTGCATGGAAAAGGAAGGGAATAGAATGAACTGAGCCTGTATACTTGGCTTACTTTATTCCAGCCTTCTCTGTGCATGGCTCAAGTGTAGAGAGCAAGGGGAAGAGAAGCACAAGAAGAGGCTGGAAATAGTCATGGGTCAAATCATGCCCACGTAGGCATGTTGAGGATTTTCTATAAGCAATGAAATCCCATTGCAGAGCTTTTAGCAGGAGAATAAGATGATCAGCTTCCTTTCTTTGTCACTTCCCTATTCTGGCTAGATTCTGTAATACATTGCTTCATCTTGTTTCTTGCCAATCTCCTTAACTCGTGTACCTTGTTATTTTACTCTCAAATCCTCTCTGCAAAACACATACCTTGATCAATCTAATTAGATACCTTCTCTGGTCCTATACATTGACAGAGGAAAGTAAAATAATATCTGGCTGAGTATTGTCTTCAACATTATCATGGCCCCCAATATTAACTAGGATTCTTTCAACATTTTCTTAGTTATCCCTCTCTCCTATTCCCCACAATATGGACGCCAAATAATTTCTAATTTTCTTGGATGTTCTTCTCTACAGCCTGCTTTTTCAAATTCATTAAATAAGTTCATCTCTTATTTCAAAGAGAAAGCACAATCTGTTAGAATCTTTTTCAACTTCTGTCACCATATCTACAAACTTCTATGTACTTGTACCCACCTGTTTCAGTTAAGAAAGTGACTGCAGCTGTCAGAAAGAAGAGCAGAAGTTTAAACAATTGGGCTTTAGTTTTTCTCACACAAGAAGGGTTGGATGAGAGACTAGAGGGAATGGTGAATATTTAAAATAGTATTTTGGGGACTGGAAAAGGGGCACCAAAAAAAAAAAAAAGGAAGAAAGGAAAAAAAAAAATCCAGTGTTACTGATGGCCTATCTTCACTAACAATATAATAGGAATTCAGTAGTTGCTGCTGATATTTATTACTTTTGATTATGGAATTACCAAACGTCACAAAGAGTAGCAATAGAGAAGCTGCTTAACCATTGTGCCATCAAGGCTCCTTCACACAGCCATAATACTACCAACACAATCTAAGGAAATTCACATTAATTCAATAATATCTCACATCAAGTCCATATTTAACATTTTCCAGTTGTCCCAAAATGTCTTTTACAGATAGTTCACTTTTCCTACTCTGATCCAGGATCCAGTTAAGGTTCATGCTTTGCATTTGGAGTTATGCCTCTTTAGTCTTTTTAAAATAATATTTTACTGTGTTTAAAGTGAAAGTTTGCATTGCAAATTAGCTTCCCATCTAACAATTTCTACACAAATTATTTAGTGATATTGGTTACATTTTCCATAATGTGTCATCATTCTTATTAATTCTTTTCTGTTTGTACTACTCCAGTGCTCAAGTTTTCCTGCCCTCTCACTTTATCATCTTTGCTTTAAAGTAATTTTTGACCATTTGGTTTCATATAGATTATTTTTTAAAGGAGCTCATTCCTCACAGGTGATATTTTTTTTGAGCCAACGTATTATTTAGGAGCTCTGGTAGCATAGCACCTCCTAAGGCACTTGACTGCTAACCATAAGGCTGACGGTTCAAACCCACCAGCCACTCCTCGGAAGGAAGGTTGGGCAATCTACTTCTGTAGTGATACTGTCTCAGAAACCCAAGGAGGCGTTGCTATGAGTAGGGTCCAACTCGATGGCACATAACAACAACAACAACATTATTTAGCTAAAAGATGACCATAAGGAGTAATTTTGGTTTAAGGTTTAAAAAGAATCTTAGGGTGATAGTTTCAGGGAGTCTTCTTATCTCAACCAGTCCAGTAAGTCTGGACTTTTTAAGAATTTGGGTTATGTTCCACATTTTTCTCCAGTTCTGTCAGTATCCATTTATTGTGGCCCTGATCAGAATGAGCAGTAGTAGCCAAGCACATCTAATTCTTCTGATTTCAGGGTAGATGAGGCTGTGGTTCATGCAGACTTAGTCCTTTAGCCTCTCTAGTCTTTGGAACAGTCCTCTTGCCTGGTTTCTTGACATTGGATTTGTTATTTTAGAAAAGTCCAGATTGGTTATGTGATAAAATTTCGTGTTTTGTATTTGTCTGATTATTTTCTCAGGATTGGATTTAGGTTAAACATTTTTTTATAAGAATATTACATAGATGATATTGTATAGTTCTTATTGAACAACATCAGGAGGCCCGTGATAGGTTGTTCAACTATTAGTAATGCTGAGTTTGGTCATGTAGTTGATTGATGTGGTGACTACATGAACTCTTCCTTATAAAGGTGCATTTTCTTCTATTTTAAATTAATAACTAATACGTGGGAATTTCGAGACCACACAAATATGCTTGTTAACAACCTTCCACCCAAAAGTTTTAGCATATATTGCTGATTCTTAGTTATTATATCAGGAGTTCTGGTAGCATAGTGCCTAAGACACTTGAGTGCTAACCAGAAGGCTGGCAGTTCAAACCCACCAGCCACTCCTCGGAAGGAAGATGGAGCAATCTACTTCCGTAGTGATACTTCCTCAGAAACCCAAGTTAGGGTCGCTATGAGTCGGGTCCCACTCGATGGCACATAACAACAACAACACAGTTATTACATCAGAGGTTGCAAAATGATGATTTTCTAATTTTATTATTTCTTCTATATTTGTTGGCTTATATATTTCTAAAAATATATTCTCTTCTCATATCACTATAGATTCATGCTTTTTATTCAATGTGTTATGGTCCATTACCATTGATATCATTTTTAATACTCAAATTTGATAGTCAAAGTGTTTGATCAGTGGGCAACCTCTTCAAGCTGACTCCTGTGTTCTTTTGACATAATGTTAGTCTCTGAGCACTTTGCTTTTGCATACAATGACATATTCCAGGTTATTTAGTACTTATCCTACTCCAGACCTGCCTGTAGTTATTTCTCCAAGAAGTTCTGTTTCTTTTTAGTGGAGAATGGTATTTAGAAACCAAGATCTGGATGCCAGTTGTATTCATTTCAAAGGGATGCCTTGTTTCCAGGTCTCTGAATTACTTTTAATTGGAAAGTTTCCCTGAGTCTTTCCCTTTCTTCATCCTTCTTTACTCCAGATGGGAAGAGACCAATAATTGCATCTTAGATGGCTGTTCACTAGCTTTTAAGACCCTAGTCACTACTCACTAAAGTAGGATGTAGAATGTTGTCTTTGTGAGCTGTGTTACGTCAAATTGACCTAGTTGCCTCCTGAGATTGTGGTCCTAAGCCATTTTTAATGGTTTTATCTAAAAAACTCAAAATTTACATTTAGCCCCTTGAATGAAGTCTCTGCACTTCATATTTTTCTGTGTAATTCAGACATATGTAAGTGAAATTAATGTTTCCTGAGATCATGGTACAATGGAGAAATCAGAGTGGGATAAAAAGATAAAAATTCTACAGGTACTCACTTCAGGACTCTAATTCTGGTTAGCTTTTGTTATAAAGAGTATTAATGTTATTCTGGTTATCAGAGAAAAGGGTAGGTAGTGTTATATAAGACCTTGTGTATCCATAGCAGTCTTTGAGATGAGATAGGATGCCAGCTTCAGTTTTCATACTTCTTCTACATGGTGGTTACGAGTATATAAGGGCTTCAGAAATTTATTTTAATGCATAAATTTGTTGGTCTCATTCTATTCCCGTTATCCTATTATCTTCCTTTCTCTGTTGTTGTTAGGTGTCGTTGAGTCAGTTCCAACTCATAGCGACCCTATGTACAATAGAACAAAACACTGCCTGGTTCTGTGCCAGCCTCACAATCCTTGCTATATCTGAGCCCACTGTTGCAGCCACTTTATCAAATCATATCGTTGAGGGCCTTCCCCTTTTTCATTGACCCTTCACTTTACTAAGCATGATATCCTTCTCCAGGGAATCATCCCTTCTGACAACATGACCAAAATAGGTAAGACAGGGTATGACCATTCTCACTTCCAAGGAGCATTCCAGCTGCACTTCGTCCAGGACAGATTTGTTCATTCTTTTGTCAGTCTATGGTACTTTTGGTATTCTGCACCACCACCACAACACAAAAGCATCAACTCTTCTTTGGTCTTCTTTGTTTATTGTCCAGCTCTCACTTGCATATGAGGCAATATAAAATACCTTGGCTTGGGTTGGGCGCACTTTAGCCTTCAAGGAGGCATCTTTGCTCTCCAGCACTTGAAAGAGGTCTTTTGCAGCATATTTGCCCAATGCAATACATCATCTGATTTCTTGACTGCTGCTTCCATTGGTATTGATTGTGGAACCAAATAATATGAAATTTTTAACAACTTCAATTTTTTCTCCATTTACTGTGATGCTACTTATTGGTCCTTGTGGGGATTTTCATTTTCTTTATGTTGAGATGTAATCCATACTGCAGACTGAAGTCTTTAATCTTCATCAGTAAATGCTTCAAGTCATCCTCACTTTCGGGAGGCAAAGTTGTGTCATCTGCATATTGTCGGTTGTTAATGAGTCTTCCTCCAATCCTGATGCCACATTCTTCTTCACATAGTCCAGCTTCTCAGATTATTTTGTTCAGCATATAGATTGAATAAGTATGGTGAGAGGATACAACCCTGATGCACTCCCTGATTTTAAACCATGTGGTATCCCCTTGTTCTGTTCAAGTGACAGCCTCCTGGTCTATGAATAGGTTCCTGATGAGCACAATCAAGTGTTCTGGAATTCCCATTGTTCTTAATGTTATCCGTAATGAGACCAACAATACGGATTTTGCATAGTCAACAAAACACAAGTAAACATCTTTCTGGTATTCTTTGCTTTCAGCCAAGATCCATCTGACATCAGCCATGATATTCCTTGTTCCATGTCCTCTTCTGAATCCATGTTGCGTTTCTGGAAGTTTTGAATTATCTTCAATGAAATTTTACTTGCATGTGATATTATTCGTTAATTTCCACATTCTGTGGGATCACCTTTATTTGGAATGGGGACAAATATGGATCTCTTCCAGCCAGTTGGCCAGGCAGCTATCTTCCAAATTTCTTGGCATAGACAAGTGAATGTCTTCAGCGTGGCATCTGTTTGTTGAAACATCTCAATGAGTATTCCATCAATTCCTGGAGCCTTGTTCTTTGCTAGTTCCTTCAGTGGAGCTTCAACTTCTTCCTTCAGTACCATTGGTTCTTGATCATATGGTACCTCCTGAAATGGATGGACATCAACTAATTCTTTTTGGTACAGTGACTCTGTGTATTCCTTCCATCTTCTTTTGATATCTCCTGAATCATTCACTATTTTGCACATAGAATCTTTCAATATTGCAACTTGAAGCTTGAATTTTTTCTTTAGTTCGTTTAGTTTGAGAAATGCCTAACATGTTCTTCCCTTTTGGTTTTCTAACTCCAGTTCTTGTACATTTTGTTTTAATAATTGACTTTATCTTCTCGAGCTGCTCTTTGGAATCTTCTGTTCAGCTCTTTTATCTTGTCATTTCTTCCATTTGCTTTAGCTACTCTCCATTCAAGGGCAAGTTTCAGAGTCTCTTCTGACATCCATGTTGGTATTTTCTTCGTTTCCAGTCTTTTTAATGACCTTTTGCTTTCTTCATGGATGTTACTCTTGACGTCATCCTGCAATTCCTCTGGTTTTTGGTTGTTGGTGCGCAATACATCAAGTCTATTCTTTAGATAGTCTCTAAATTCAGGAGGGTATAATCAAGGTCATACTGTGGCTCTTGTGGACTTGTTTTAATGGTCTTTAGCTTCAATTTGAATTTGCATATAAGGAACTGATGGTGTGTTCCACAGTGAGCTCCTGGCCTTGTTTTGGCTGAAGATATTGAGCTTCTCCATTGCTTCTTTCTACAGCTGTAGTTGATCTGATTCCTGTGTACTCCATCTGATGAAGTCCATGTGTATAGCTGCTGTTTGTGTTGTTGAAAAAAGGTATCTGCATTGAATAAGTCATCGGTCTTGCAAAATTCTATCATGTGATCTCCAGTATTATTTCTATCACCAAGGCCATATTTTCCAACTACCAGTGATTCTTCTTTGTTTCCAACTTTTGCATTCCAGTTACCAGTGATAATCAACAGATCTTGATTGTGTCTTTGGCAAATTTTGACTGCAGAGGTTGGTAAAAAATCTTCAGTTTCCTCATCTTTGGCTTTGGTGGTTGGTGCATAAATTTGAATAATAGTCATATTAATTGGTATTCCTTTTAGGCATTTGGATATTATTCTATCACTGACAGCATTGTACTTCAGGATAGATCTTGAAACATTCTTTGTGATGATGAATGCCGCACCATTGCACTTTAGTTTTTCATTCCTGGCATAGTAGATCATAAGGTTGTCCAATTCAAAATGGCCAAAACCAATCCATTTCAGCTCACGAATGCCTAGGATATTGATCTTTATGTGTTCCATTTCATTTTTGACCACTTCCAATTTTCCTAGATTCATACATTGTACATTCCATGTTCTGATCATTAATGGATGTCTGCAGCTGTTTCTTCCCATTTTGAGTCATGCCACATCAGCTAACGCAGGTCCTGAAAGCTTTACTCCAACCACATCATTAAGGTTGGCTCTACTCTGAGGAGGCAGTTAGGAATTCCCCAGTTGTATTTTGAGTGCCTTCTGACTGAAGGGGTTCATCTTCTTGCACTATATCGAACAATGTTTCAGGGCTATTCCTAATGTTTTCCAGTAATATAGCAGACAGTGCTATAAGGTTTTCACTGGCCAGTTCTTTGAGAAGTTCCCCCTTCCTTCTTCTGAGTCTGTCTTAGTATGGAAGCTCCATTGAAATCTGTCCACCATGGGTGACCTTTGCTGGTATTTGAAATACCAGTGGCATAGCCTCCAGCCTCACAGCAACATGCACACCACCACAGTACGACAAATTGACAGACAAGTTTCCTTTTTCTAGTCACAGAATTTTAGAGTCTCTTAAAATTCCAGCCAAGGTGAACATCATGATTTTTTTTGTAGGTAACGTAAAAAAAATACTAGGAGTGTTCTCTTTGTTAGTGGGGCATATTTGAATTCCTTTGATGTTCTTTGATATTAACATGCTTAAAATTGGTGGAACTTTGTTTTTCCTTTTCCTTAAACTATAATATTTAAATTATTGGTAGTTATCCAATATAAAATATTTCAGTCAAAAGTACTCTTCTAAGGATTATATTTCTCCACTGTTTTACTGCAATTGCAGTAACGTACAATTAATGACAATAATGCTTTGTGTGGTATGACTTATATTTTCATTTTGATCTTTAATGTAGTTTTTATGATATGCTCATTTCCTCTCTTGAGTTCATGTAATACTTCCACATGAGGAACATGTATTAACTTTCCCTTATTATGACTCTCTCTAACTCTACAGGTAGTCTTCACAGGACAAGAATAATCCAAGAAGGATGATTGTGCTGCATATAACTAAAGTTCCCATTTTAATTCTATGGCTATTTTAAAATTTATTTTATTATTTATTTATTATTGTTGGATGAAAGATTACAGAGCAAATTGGTTTTCTGTTGAACAATTCATACACATTTTATTTTGTGACATTCATTGCAATCCCTGCAATGTAACAGCACTCTTCCCACTTCCTCCTTGTGTCTTTGTTAACTGTTTTCATTCAGTCTCTGCCTCCATTGATATTTGGTCTACTTCTTTATCCTCTCCTTTACAGCTCTGGGTTCTAGGATTCTCATCTATATCTATTTCACTTGGTTTCTCTTGTCTTTATTGTAGAGAATTTGGATTGTGTTTCTACCAAGGCCACTATCTTAGGTACTCCTCTCCATGCTTATTTTTTGAAAAGCTTATTTAGAACCTTCCTGTAAGGGAAATAGGCATTAGGCCAATTTTGTCCTTGTCATCATTGTCTATCCCTTATTATAATGATGGTCATCAACAGTATCATCATCAAATAAAATTTGTAAGTGTCCTTTTGGCCAGCAACCCTTAGGACCAATAAATGTTTAAAATTATTTGATTACTGTGATAATTCCATTGATGGCTCTAAGAATGGCTGGAAATTTAGAAACACTAATCCCTACAAATTTATCTTCATAAATCATGATCAATTGGACACAAATTCTTGCTAATTTCTGATTCTGAGGGAATTTATATATGCATTCTGAGGGCATATACCCAAGGATTAAGTTCAGTCCATGCTCTCTGGGAATAAAATTCAACTGATAGGCATACAGAAACAGATGTATAGCCTACATTGTTTTGTTTGTTTGTTTGTTTGTTTAAGTATGAACCACTGTGAGAAAGGCTATTTCACCTGAAATTTTGGATTTCCAATATTCTTCTTGAAAAATCAGCACACCTGTAGCCCGAGGTCTCCATTCCCATAGGCAATCTGTGGCTGAGTAGTAGTGCATGTGCTCTCAATATCCCACAGTCCCACCCTTTAGCCAAGTATGACATACATGATTTTACTGCTACTGTCATTGGTTTTGCCTTACTGGTCCCTATGAGCATTCCATTTGCAACTTGTGAACAAAAGTATGCAGTTAGTGTAAGTCATCCAGGAAAACTTGGCCTTGAAACCCAGGGCCTGGGTAGTTTGTGAATTTCATGTGTCTGGCTCTGATTTCCTTATCTATTCAGTGGGGCTGAGTAAACATCTTTTGAAGATCTCTTCTGGTTATTGTAACCTTCAACTGAGATAATGCATGTACAAATATTTAAAAATTTTATAAGAATAAAAAATACATCAATATCCACATATGCATGCATGGGCACATACACACGCACAGACATATGTAGTTACTCAACTAAGATTTTGAGTGCCCTTTGCTGAGAATAACATTGGCACTGTCAAAAGAATACGATGGATAAAAAAAGAAACTGTCCCTGATCTGAAGCAGAAATATTCTATTTCATAGGAATCTGGTGCTGTGGGCAAATGCTGAGAATGAGTTAGAAGAACTACCACTGATGTCCTAGAAACTAAGGGCAGTAATTGTGCTTCCAGAAATCCCATTTCCTCATCTGTAAAGTGTGGAAGACAGGACCTGCCCTCTGTGAACAAACAGGTTTGTACTCAGGATCAAATTAAATAAAGTATATGGAAGTAATGAATAAACTGTACAGCATTATTCCAAAATAGGTAGTAATTAGTACTAGTGATAAAATATGAACACATGAAGCAGACTAGAAGTATTTATAAAGCCTAATGCCACTCCTCAGAAGGAAGGTTGGGCAATCCTACTTCCGTAGTGATAACTGCCTCGGAAACCCAAGGAGGGGTCGCTATGAGTCAGGGCCGACTCGACGGCACATAACAACAACAACAACAACAATATTTATACACCTTAAAAATTTAAAGAGGTAACCTGAAATTTTTTTTAATTAAATCAGAGGCAGTTTTTTGGAACTGAATGGGCCTATTGAGCTCATCAAAATAAGCTCATTATTATTTTTTTTTCCTTTTTTTTTTTTTTTTGGCTATTTTACTTGTATTTTATTTCTGATGCACATCTCTTTTGTGAGAGGAATTGTGTATTTTATACATTCCTTAGATTATTTCAAAATATTACATTAGATAAACCCAAACTTAGAATGGGTGCAAAAATACCTTGTAATGAGCTTGTGACTAAATACCTCAGAATATTTATGTGTTGGAAGAAATCTTTGAGATGGTATTTTAAAGACCATTAAACAGTACAGCAGAGTAATTAAATGATGTGTCCAAATTCTCAACTATGAAGTTGCAGGGCTGGAACTTGAAGTTCAGTTCTTTCTGCTACATCACATTGGTGCTGGGGTAACTTCTGGCTAGCTGGCTACTGAATTCAATGACTGAATGCTGAGATAATCAGATTAGGTTGAGAACTGTGCTTAATTTACGAAGTGGAAAGAAGTGTTAAGGTCGCTGTGAATTAGGTAGTGGGTTTTGGGGAAACTTCAGCTCCTGCAAAGAAAGAAAACAATTTTACATCGGTCTCCTGGGGTCCCACATACTGGTAAGCCCCTTCCCGTCCCCAATACCTGCCATTCTTTTAATGTCTCACTGCTACCTTACATTCTCAGACACTTCATAACTTTTTAGTGGTCCTTGCTGTTTGGGGACCCTAAAGGGATTCCTTCTTATCCTTTATCAGCACGCGAGAGGAGGACAGCTCCTCCAGGAACAAGAGAACTTTCCAAAGGCAAATCCTCAATCAGAGCGATAAAGAATGCCGCTACTTAAAGTTTCTACTGCAGGCCAAGAATATCTCCCTTTCCCTTCCAATTCTTTCAATACCTAATAATGTTAACTTTTTTTTCCGCTTTCCCATAGCCCCAGAGAATTACCCTGAGTCCTCTATTAAGAGCTTTAGGGCCAGAGCTAGGTCATTCTTCCAGGTGTCTGGAGATAGACTGCCTCTGGAATTTAATGCCTCTCCCTCCCAGCAGCCTCCAGTTCACCTCTCTCCTCACCCTTTCTCAGTTCGGGAGGGATGAGGCAAACGCGCACCCCAGGCTCATTTTCCGCTTGGAATTCAGGCTCGCTGCCCCCGAGGAGGCTATAGGGAAGGACGCGGCGGGAACAGATAGCGAGGGCCCAAACCAGTGGACAAGGGTACCTTTCGCGGAGCAACCCCCCGCCCCCCATCTCTTCCTGCCGCGGGGAAGTAGGTTTTGGAAGCCCAAGGGCAGGCTGGCACAATGAGGACTCCACAAAACTCGGGATTGTGGCTTTCTCCTCTCAGGCAGCAGACGGCCACGGTCTCCTGGCTTCCCCCAGCAACTCCCCGCTACCGCCGCTGTCTTCCCGGCAGTGGCTGCTGGATGACTGCGCAGTCACTGGTTGGATTGGAGCTGGCTGTTCAGACGGGACACCAGGGGTGGGGGAGTGGGAGAGGGAGGTGGGGGAAAGGGGGAGGTCAGCTCTGGGCGGGCGCTCCGGGGACCCAGCGCTGCCCCCTCCAGCAGCAAGAGCAACACAGCAGCACCGCTGGCAGCCGCAGCAGCCACAGCGGCCACAGCAGCGCGAGCGGGAGCCTCCCAGCGCTGCGCAGCCGACAGCACAGGGGCGGCGGCGCTCGCCAGAGCCGAGCTGAGCTGAGCCGAGCGCGCAGCCGGGCCGCCACCGCCGAGCAGATGCCATCACAGTAACAAAGAGCTTGCTGAGCCGAGAACGGCGGCGCGAGGTCGCCTGCAAGACGCTGGGCCGGCTCTCGGAGCTTGGCCGCAGCCGGAGGAAGCGTGTGGGGGGTCTGGGGGAGGGAAGAGGGCAGAAGATGGCCAGAAGGAGAAAGCCCTTCAGCGCCAAGGGTGAGTCCCTCTCCATCCCCATGTCTCCCCATCCCACCTCCCACCTGCGGTCTGCTCCTCTGGTGGCCTGTTTACATCCAGGCTCCCCCAAGTGTAAAGCTGCCTCCCAGGGAAGAGTTTGCCTTCTCCGAGAGGTGGAGGACTTTAGCAATGCTGCTCCTCCCTGTGCCTCTGAGGAGACTCTGATACGAGTTTGTCTCCTTTTTGTATCATAGTGAAACCTGGGGACAGGTCCTCTGCCCACCCCACCCTTTTCCTACTCTACGAGCTTGGGTATCTGTTGCACCTCTCCCCCACTCAAGGCAGTGAGGAGAGAAGCGATTCTTGGCTCCTGCACACAGGGGTAATCTAGTACTTGTCCTTCTCGCAATCAGGCCGTCCTTCTCGCAGTCAGGCTGTGTGTGTGTGTGTGTGTGTGCGCGTGTGTGTGGGAGAGAGAGAGAGAGAGAGGAGAGAGAGAGAGAGTTTCGTGGTCTCTTCCCCCCCCCCCCCCATTCATTTGTGGGATGACAAGTTCTGCATCCATTTTCCCAGTCTCCATCCTCAGGAGGAGACTGGAGCTGTCTGGCTCCCCCCGCCCCCAATGGCCAAGGCGACTTGCTGCTAGCCAGATCTTTGCTGGCTGCCTCTTCTGCCCGACCATCAAGGCGGGCAGTGACTGGCTGAGCAGTCCCCCTGTTGCGCCTTTCGAACTAGGGCTTCCAAAGTTGGAAAGTTCAGAGGAGAGAAGCGATGGCGGGGAGGAAAAGGAAGAGTTTGTTGCTGAGGTGATTTGAGGCGTCGCGGCTTGGTCTGGCGCGACCCAACAGGGATCCTCTGGACAGCGTCCTGCCAGGGGGAGTCCCCAGGACTGGCAGAGCGCGGCGCGTTGGGAGCAGGTGCCCTGGTCGGTGGCTTACGCAGCGCGGACTCACAGAGGTCGCCTTTCCTCCGCTCCCTGGTGCTCTTGAGCTCTGGCTGGGGAACTGGCAGTGCCCAAGAGGTTGTCTGCAGCACTGCGGTGAGGTGGAAGCGGGCTCGACACCATGAGGGGTGAGGAAGACTGAGAGCCCGAGAACTGGTCCTGGGGGTGGTGGAGAGGGGAAAGAGGCGGTCTTTGAAGTTGGATTTCAACCCAATGAAGCTAATGGCTCGGAAGGCGGAGACTTATTGCGCTGTTACAAAAAATAGGATCACGATTTTGAGGCAAGGACTGGGCGAGTATTGAATATTTCGGGTTGGTATACATCAGCGTGCTAGGCTTTGGCGTCCTTCCTGCTCCTCCTCCCAAGTCTTGCTTGTGGGAGCTTAGCTCCACTCTAGAGGTCACTAGGGGGACACAACTTTATCTCGGTGCTTCAGCCTTGCTTTTTAATTGCTCCGGAGAACTCAAATCACTTATTGGAAAGGATTTAAAACCATGATCCTTAGACTTTAGAAGGCATTACTGCAAAACACTAGGATTTTTTTTTTTTTTTTCCGAAAACCGTAACACATGTATAGCAATTTTATAGCAATGTGGTTTTAAAAAAAATATTACAAAGAATAGAAGAGAGCTTAGAACTCTGATTTTCCCTCCCAAAGAATTAACACGTGTTTATAGTGGTAGGTGAGTACAGAAATAATAACAATATATTCATCACAATTTCCTCTCCTTACAATAATGTCAAAGAATCAGTCTAAACCCAGGTGGGCAAGGTGTATTAGCTGCAGGTTTAGTTCATTCCTTTTCTTTTTCTTTCCTTTCCTTCTTCTTCTTCTTTTTCTTTTTCTTTTTTTATGGAACCATATGGCATGATGAGGGAAACAGAAGGATTGGTTTTCAGCACTGCTGATGTGGCTATCCATTGGCAGGAATACATTTCCTACCCACCCCAAACCATGCAGATTGTAAATAGTCCATGAACATTGGGAAAATTTTGCAGTTTTACAGTCCATGATAGCCAGAGACAATCTTACCCTTGAAATGAATAATCTTGGCAGAAGCACAAGGTACAAGTGAAAACAAAATAATGAGAAGTGAGCTGGTATAAGAGATCTGATGAAAAAACAGAACCTCTTCCCTCCCCCTTCAAAAAAAAATAAATAAAAATAAAAAACTCTTTGCATCCCAAAGTAGGATTGTGTGTACTTCCTTAGATAAGGTTAATTTAATAGTAAAATAATTGAAAATAGTAGGTAATAGAGTTTAATCATGTAAGTGTTAACAGTTCCTCCAGAGGAGTCAATAGCAATCTTTCCTAGGATATGTAGTTTCAAGAAATTTCATTGTAGTTTTTTTTTTTTTTAATATTATTAAAATACTATTAACTCTTATTGGCTTGGATCTTTGAGATTTTTATTTATTTCCTTTTACCCATTCAATATTTCTTAGAAAGAAAGATATCTTTTTATAATACTTGCAGATCTACTTTGACACAGTAAGAATAGTTGTAATATTTTATTGATGACAGATCAAACCCAGGAATTTGTAATCCATTGACTTCCCTTAATTTTGCCTTTTAAGAGGACAACTCTACAAATACATCTGACTGCAGGCATTTTGAACTGTTCTCAGCTGTCTGCTTCTAAAGTACTACCAACCAGACTGGCACTGCCTGGTAGAAATCCAAATTGCTGTGCTTTTATTTTTTGGCAGGTTTCTGGGGTGAGCTTTCCTGCATAATAAGATGTAGGTTAGCAATCTTCCATGCTGTGTTGCTTATCCTCTTACGCAAGCTGACTCTACTTAGCTATACTACACATTGGAGAGATCATTCATTCAAGCCTGTGACAGGCAAGTTGCTCATTGGCTTGTGAAGTCCTAGCAACAGAGACCACATATTTAGAAGAGCTAGAAATTGGCCAAAGGAAAATGCAGTTTCTTAACATTGGCAGAAAAATAAGATGAGTTACCAGGATTTCTTAAGGGATACTTGCATTCATTTGTGACACCTCAGCAAAAGGACAGCTTTTCAAAAAAGCAAATAAAATCTTTATCAATTGAATATTTATAATTTTTTTAAAAAATTGCTGTGGACCATTATCAGTAAAAGTCTTCTAAATGCAGGTTGGTTACATTGGTTGTAATGGTATTAAAACTCCCCTACTTTCCCAATATGAATATAAGTACTTTTCATGTAAATTTAAAGTAAACTTATGCTTGGATTCATCTATTCATTCATTCAACACATACTTATTGAGCATTGAATATATATACCAGATCTGTGCATAATACAAGGCATACAGTGATGAACATGGCAGATACTGAACAGTATATTAGGTGTGGACCTGAAAGGGGTAGGTAAACAGATACATCAATGAGAAAACATCACATAGTGACTAATACTGTAAAGGAAATAAAACAGATCATGTTAGAAAGTGATTACAGGTTAATTTAGATTATCTGGGGAGATGATATTTGATCTGGGAACCAAAGGATGAAGCATAAACTACATGCCAAGAACTGTAATAGAGCAATGTGCCTTTAAGGCTGAATGTGATTGCAGGTTGGCCTGTTCAAGAACAGAAGGAAGGCTTGTTTGACTGAAGTATAGTGTGTGAGGTAGCAGGGAGAGGACAGATTTTGTTGACTATAAAAAGGAGTGTAGATTTTACTCTTAGCACAATGAGAAGCCATTGGCTTCTCCTTTAATGTTGGGGTTACATTCCTTATCCAGGAGGATGACTTCAAGGAGAGTAGCTTTCCTACATCAGCTCTTTTGGACGAATGGGTGGTCCAATGGACTTCACTTTTCTACAAAGGCCAAATTATGCTGAAGAATCCCCTCTCATAATTCACCAATGTGCTGGAAATGTTTTGGGCCTAGATGTTAATAGCATCTCTAGGAATCTATGCTTAAAAAGCAAATAATTCTAGAGAGAATGATGTAAGGATTAATTAAACATTTTAGTAAAGATGATCAGATTAGTCACTCACCTAGCAAGCCTCTCAAAGCAAATAAGTCTCAGGAAAAACATAATATAATGGTAGACAGGGTCTAGGAAGGGTGTGGAACAAAACTGTGTAGTAGGCGGAATGTGGAAGACAGCATGAGGGGCTCCTAGGTAACAGAAATGAGTCCATGAAAGAAGAGTGATGATGGGGAAAGTGGTGATGGTAGAGTCCCTAAGACAGCATTGTCTAATTCATGATGTTAAGAAGTAGAAGGCTAACATGAGAGTGTTCTGTTCTAAGAGAAACACTGAAATTCAAGCAAAGGGAAGTTTAAATCAGAGTACCTTTATGCTTTTGATTGATCTTTTACTTGTGAAGTATTTCTAACAATAAAGGGAGCATGAGGATACAAGTTTTTAAAAGATGGAAACATTCTCTTTGATTTTCCTTAATCATTTCTAGTTCCTCAGAGATGAAAATAGCATAACAGAATTAATGATAGAAACTGCCATTTGTTGGAGGCAGCTTCTTGACAGGTAGTTATTGGGAAATAATACTTTGGGTCTCAGATCTCACTGTGGCAGTGTTGGCAAGGGGGGAAATCGTGTCTAAGGGATGATTTTCTTTTCCCCAAACCTTTGTGAATAGAAGGAACCATTTCCATTATTATATTAATAATAATTTATTCTTTTAAAACTCTCCACTGCCTACTCCTATCCCTAAACTATCACTTTCTTTGCCAAAGCTTAATAATGAAAATCTAAGAATGTCTGAAGCTTCAGGGCTTTGTTCACTCCCCTTTCCCTTTTTCTTTGTAGTTTAAATGTCTCTTTTGAGGGTAGTAAGCCTCAGGGATTATGTAACTAAGACTGAGATCTGGCCCTTAGTGATACTGTAACACAATGGGTTTATGACATCACCTTTTTTCATAGTAGTGAGAGTCATAGCTTATTAGAGTTGGAAGGAATGCTCACCTTTATAGAGTTATTGGAGGAATGATAGAGTAAGAGGTAAGTGATACTGTCAAATATGAATAATTTCTGTTTATAAGGAATTTGCTTGTTATTATTTGAAAGTATATATTCTATATGTGATTGTTGTTGGGTGCCATTGAGTTAATTCTGACTCATAGCAACTCCATGTCATAGAGTAGAAGTGTCCTGTAGGGTTTTCTTGGCTGTACTCTTTACAGAATTAGATCCCCAGGACTTTTTCCTGCAGAGCCACTGGATATGTTCAAATTGCCACCTTTCGGATGGTAGCCAAAAGCTTAACCATTGTGCCAGGAAAAAAAATTCAATTACCAATTTATATTCAGATTTTATTCTTTGTACATGTCAGCATGGTGACATTAGACATTATCCTCATTTTATATATGAGAACATTAAGTCACAAAGACATTGGCTCCTTTCTTGAAGTCTAAGAGTAAATTGTACACTAAAGATAGAGGCATAACCAATCCCAATGGCTCTTTTTTCCTTTGTCTACTGAAAATAGGGTAAAATTAGAATTTCTCAAACATGTATCCTACATTTTAACATCTGTTTTCTTTCTTCAAGTTCTATTAAGTCTAACATAGAAAGGCAGATCATTTTTTTCCCTTGCTAAATCAACAAGATGATATATCTTCTTATACTTTCTCCGGAAGTGAACTTTATTGTTTGTGATCCACTTTTAAAATAAGAAATACTTGGTAACAAAAAGTAGGCTAACTCCTCACAGATGTTAATGTGATGTTGTATAGAGGTGTGAGGCCTCTCTAAAGATGGGGAGGCAAGACAAGATGAACAATGGTCTCAATTTTTGAAGTGGTATAGTTAGGAAAAGATGCATCTGGTTAAAACTCTGAAATCAGTTCAAACTCTGAGGTTGTTTGAGATTGTTTTGCAAAACATGTGACAAGCTATTTAACTGTTGTGGTAGTCAGCCTCCAAGAAGGTCCCCAGTGTTCCTCACCTCCTGATATTCCTACCCTCATGTACTTCCTTCCCATGCTGAATAAGGGCTGACCTGTGTGATCAGTAGAGTACTATTGGTTGCTGAAGAGAAGGCTAGTCCATATATAGAAGACATTGCAGCGTCCACCTTGCTCTTAAGTATCCTTTGCTCTCTTGTGTTTGCTCACTCTGTGGTGAGCCAGTTGCCATTTTGAAAAAACACTCACCATCTCCATGTGTTGAGAGGTCCTGGTCACAGCCAGCACCAATTTGCCAGCCATGAGAGTGGTCTACCTTTGAAGTGGATCTGCCAGTCCCAGTCAAAATTTCATATTTCCATAGTGCCAGCCAACATCTAACTGAACTTCATGAGAAGCCTCTGATTCAGAACTGTCCAACTAAGCTGCTTCTGGATTCCTGAATCACAGAAACTGTGAGAGATAATAAATGCTTGCTGTTGTCTTAAGCCACTAAATTTTGGGTTATTTGTTATACAACATTAGGTAACAAATACATCTGTATTTCATTGTTTTTACACCTCTGCTTTGGGTGGTAGAGAACTGCTGACTAGTGTGTAAATACAAGGGGTAAGGTTATTGATAAAACAGGGTAAAATTAGTAACATTGTATAAGGAGGAAATAAATATTTATGAAAGAATAACAAACAAAACTCCCACTATTATAAGATTAATCTCCTTATTTATATAGTTACTGTAGAGTTTCTCCTGGTACCCTGTCTGCCATTTGCAGGTTCTTGAGAATGAAAGAAACATTCTAATTCACAATCTTTATCATAGGCTCAGCACTGACATTGAATCCCATCCCTCTTTCCTGCTTTAGTGAATTGGGCTGAAACTCTACAAGAAAACCTAATTCCCTAGAATTCCTTCTAGCAGCTTATTTCCTCACTTTGTTTTTTAGTAACCTTCTTGGCCCCTCTGGTTAACTTAGTTCCCAAAGTACCTTCCAAATAAAAGCACCACCAAACTAAAAATCAGACAGATAGAAGGACACAAAACCTCTAAAATCCCCCAACAACCCAAGACTTTATAACTCCAAACTGAAAAGACAAAAAGCACCTTCAAACTTATAATTGTCCAGTAAAAACCTCACCATTGTATTTGTCTACTCCTCTCTAACAAAGAATCCCTTTCTCCTACTGCCCAGACAGGCTTTTAATGTGTAACATGGAGAGTGAAAAAGAGGATAAAGAAATAAAAAAATCTGCCATCCCTTCTACTAAAGGGGGGGATATTAATCCACTTAATTTCACACATTTAATCTTTCACTCATTCAACAAATATTAAAGTGATCACTTTGTGCTAGGCACTATTCTATAGTGTGCTTGGGATACATCAAAGACCAAAATAGTTCCTTTGTGTAGATTATATTCTAGGTAGGGAAGACAGACAAGGAATAATTAGCATAATAAACAAATATATTGTTGATATTAAAATCCTAAAAGTTCTATTAGAAGAAGAAAAAGTAGAACATTGTAAGGGGAATCTGGAGCCCTGGAGGTAGGACCAGCTATAAGTATTAAGATGGTAAGGTGTATCTCACTGAAATGTAACATTGAAGGAAGTAGGGTAGGTATTCATGGAAGAGGGAAAGACTTCTGAAAAGAGAGAAAAATCCCATGCAAAATTCCTAAGGTGAGAGTATACTTGGAATGCTCAGTGAACAGAAAGGAGGTCACTATCGCTGAGTGAGAAGGGTGAGAAGGACAGATGTAAGAAGTGAGATCAGAAAGTTGAGGGAGGATCAGATCATGTTAGGCCCTTTAGAAAAGGACATTAGTTTTTATTTTGAGTGAAATAAGGTACCACTGCAAGTCTTGAACAGAGGAGTGATATGATCTACATACACCTTAAAAGAATATTGTGGCTGCTATGTTGAGAATATCCTGTAGAGGCAAGAATAGAAGCAGGGAAACCAGGAAGGAATATTTTGTAATAATTCCGTTGTGAGATGATCGTGACATATATCAAGTGTTCTCTCAAAAAACCAAATTCACTGCCGTTGGATCCGACTCATAAGGACCCCTCCTTGGGTTTCTGAGGCAGTATCACTATGGAAGTAGATGGCCTAGTCCTCCCACAAAGGAGTGGCTGGTGGATTTGAACCACCAGCCTTCTGGTTAGCAGTCAAATGCCTTTGGCTCCTTGATAGGAACCACCAGAGCTCCTATCAAGGTGGAACATATATATAAGTTATAATATATACATACTATATATATATATATATATATATATAGTATATATATATATATATATTAGTTTATCTCAAAGAAATGGTTCATGCAGTTGTAGAGACTGGCAAGTCCCAAGTCTATGGATCAGATGTCAAGCTGGAGCCTTTTTCTGCCTCACACAGATACAGAAGCTGATGAATTCAAGATTTTCTGGCAGTTATAATAGACTTCTGGCTTCTGAGGCTGATTAATCAAAGATTGGCAGGTAAAATGGCAGATTGTTAGCTCACAGGCTGTGAAGACAACAGTCCCAAGATCAGCAGGCAACATGGCAGACCACTGATTCAAATCCAAGAACTGGAGATGATGACAGGCCAAATTCAGGATCTGATGAGCACAAAGCAAGAGACCTTTTCCAGAGCTTTTCCACATATACAGAAAGCAGAATAAACCCCAAAGATAACTCCCTTTCAACTCATTGGCTACTCATAGCAGATTTCATCATGAAGGTGATTACATTAAGTCCAATAACTACATCATAACTGCTAAGCCACTTAGAATCATGGCCCAACCAACTTGACACACAATCTTAACAACCACAAGTAAATTGAAAAGTAAGGGAGAGGATCAAGAGATTGTGGGGTTCTTGAGCCAAGGAAGAAAGTGTATCAAGAAGTAAAATTCTGTCAAGTGCTGCTAATAGGTCAAGCAAGATGAGGGTTGCAAAGTGACCATTTGATTTTTTATTTTTTACACAATATTCATAAGTTTTTTCTTTCTTTCTTTCTTCTTTTTTTTAAATTGTGATTTGAGTGAAAATTTACAGGGCAAATTCCCTTTCCATACAGCAGTTCACATACACTTTGTCTCATGACACTGACTACAATTTATCCTAATGCAACAGCTCCCCTCCCATTTGCTCTCAATAGTTACCTCTTTCCTGTGTCCATCCCTCCATGCACTCCTGCCCCCTGAACTGTCTCCCTGTGCATAAACAACCCTTCTTTCTCCCGTGATTGTTCTGTCCAAGGAGTGTATCTACCTCAAGTAAATGTTCAACTCATATGCCTATCTTTTGTTTGGCGAGAAGCCACAGGTATGAGTTCAATTCCAGACTTGAAGGGCAGCTAGGGGCCATAGTCTCAGTGGTTGACCAGGCTCTATCAGACCAGCAAACCTGGTCTCCAAATGATTTTGAGTTTTGTTCGACATTGTTCTCCCTCTCTATCCAGGATCTCCTACGTAGAGCCCCCTCCGAGTGGTTGACAGTAGTAGCCGGGCACCATCTAGTGCTTCTTGTCTCATAGTCATATAGGCTGTGGATCACATGGTGTACCAGTTGCCAGGACTCACTGTTTCCATGAATCTTTGGTTCTCTTCATTGCTCTTTGCTCTGGATGAGGAGAGACCCATCATTGCGTCTAGATGGCTGCTTGCAAGCTTTTAAGATCCCAGTCACTACTCACCAAAGTAGGAGGTGAAACAATGTTTTGTGTAGTATGTCATGCCAATTGAGCTTCATTTCCCCTGAGACTATGGTCCCGAGCCCACCAGTTCAACTACTCAGTCCCTCTGGGTAGCTGGCTGTGACCAAGAAGTGACTACAACCTTCTCCCTTGTCAGCTACTATACACCTGGGAATTCTTACAGATCATACAGATACACTTATATAAGACCATTGTCTTG
>NW_006922625.1:255608-257781 GCF_000298275.1 Orycteropus afer afer
CCACCAGCAGTGTATGAAAGTCCCAATCTCTCCACATCTTAGCCAGTGTTTGTTATTTTCTGTCTTGTTGCACTTTGCTACTAGTGCTGTGGCAAAATGGTATCTCATTGTTGTTTTGATTTGCGTTTCTCTAATGGCTAATGATCATGAGCATTTCTTCATATGTTTGTTGGCACCACTTGATTTATTGATGTGAAAGTCACACAAGGATAGTTTGGGTGTAGTTATGGCAGTGGAATCAGTTAAGAGAGAATAGGAGAAGGGGAATTAGTGACACTAAACATGGTCAACTCATTTGAGGAGTTTTGTTGTGAAGAGAAAAAAAAATAATAATAAAAATTAAAAATGGTGCTGTGGCTGGGTATGGAGAGAATGGAATCAAGAAACAACTTGTTTCTTAAGATGGGAGAAATAACTGCAGATTTTGTTCCTTTCATTATTTTCTTTTTGAGGTGTTTTTCAGTCTTTCACTATGTCAAGTTTGGGAAGTTGTTTTTTTACAGTTTCTTCATGAGGTAAGGATGAATTGGTGTATAATGGTCTTATACCATTTAATCATAATTGTTTCTTTTCGTTATTTTTTCTCTTTAAATAAATTATGTTAAAACTGAATACAATATTAAAAGACATATAGAAAGGGACTTCCTTACAAAATATTTCAAAAAATATGTCAATATTGGATTTTGCCACAATAAGAAAAAGTTGTCAAGAGAGAGAATTCCGTCCATCATCATGTGACTGGCTGTAGCATTCTATCCTCTCAGTTGGAAAGCTGAGAAGGAACCAAAGAAAAATTTTTAAAATTTTGCGGAGACCAACCTAGTTCTTCTCAACTAGGGAAAATTTTGCAGTGGCTGGAGACATGTTTGATTGTCATGACTGGGGGTGGTTGGGGTGGTGGTGATACTACTAGCACCTAGTAGGTAGAGGCCAAGATTATTGTTAAATATCCTACACTGCATAGGATAGTCCGCATAACAAATTATTTTCTGATTCAATAATGCTGAAGTTAAAGTGTGGCCTAGCCCTATCATTTGTCTATTCTTTCAGAGAGAAGCTAGGAGATATCTTCTGAAAAAGGAATCCAGAGGAGTGCTTTAGCACTGTTCTATATTTAAATGAGGCACAGCTTTTGAACTGATAATTAAGGTTCAGAATAAAAAAGACGAGGTATTTCTTCTTCTTTTTTTTTTTAACCTTTGCTTTCACCTTTTCCCTCCTCCATTTTTTCTATTTCTTTTGGTTCTGATTATATATAATAGTTTTATAAACTTGGGTAATTTTCCATTGTAGTTTGTTGTCAAGTTGGTCTGACTCATAGTGACCTTATAGGACAGAATAGAACTGTGTCATAGGGTTTCCTAGGTTGTAATCTTTATAGAAGCAGATTACAGTTTCCCTTTTGTTCTTGTTGTTATTAGGTGCTGTTGAGTTGGCTCTGACTCATGTTGTCCCATGTACAACAGAACCAAACACTGCTGGTCTTGTGCCAGCCTCACAATCCTTGCTATAGCTGAGCTCATCATTGCAGCCTCTGTGTCAATACATCTCCTTCAGGACTTTCTCTTTTTTCACTGATCCTCCACTTTACCAAACATGATATCCTTCTCCAGGGAATGGTCCCTTCTGACAACATGACCAAAGTAAGTGAGATGAAGTTTGGCCATTCTTGCTTTCAAGGAGTGTTCTGGCTGCACTTCCTCCAAGACAGATTTGTTCCTTCTTCTGGAAGTCCATGGTACTTTCCATAAATTTCGCCAAACCACAACTCAAAAGCATCAACTCTTCTTTGCATTTCCATATTCATTGTCCAGCTTTCACATGCATATGAGGCCAATGAAAATACCACGGTTTGGGTTGTTGTTGTTGTTGTTGTTGTTATGTGGGGGCGAGTCGGCCCCGATGACTCATAGTGATCCCTCCCTGGGTTTCCGAGGCAGTATCACTACAGAAGTAGATTGCCCCACCTTCCTTCCGAGGAGTGGCTGGTGGGTTTGACCCTCCATCCTTCTGGTTAGCAGTCAAGTGCGTTAGCTTGGGTTAGGCTTACCTTAGTCTTCAAAGAGACATCTTTGCTCTCCAGTAGTTTAAAGAGGTCTTTTGCAGCAGATTTTCTCAGTGCAATACATTGATTTCTTTTTTTTTTTTCTTCTTTCTTTCTTTTTTTTTTTTT
>NW_006922625.1:268892-269935 GCF_000298275.1 Orycteropus afer afer
TTTCATGCAAATTCTTCTGCTAGTTGTTGTTTAGTCCACTTCTATACCCTCCCCTTCAAGGCTCAGGGGTCCAAGATTATCTTCTGTGTCTGTATTAATTGGTTTCCCTTTTCTTTGTTGAAGAGGGTCTGTGCAGTCTTTCTGCCTAGTCCGCCATCTTGCCGGAACTCTACATTGATTTCTTGACTGCTGCTTCCATTGGTTTTGATTGTGGTAATATGAAATCTTTGACAACTTCAGTCTGTTCTCCATTTGTCTTGATGCTGCTTATTGGTCCAGTTGTGAGGATTTTCATTGTCTTTATGTTGAGATGTAATCCATACTGCAGACTGAAGTCTTTATTTTATTAATTTTTTAAGCCATTATTTATTTCTCCTTGTGGATATAAAATATGAGAAATTGAATGTAAAACTAGTTTTCTTGTAAACTTTTTCTTTTTACTCTCCAATAAATGGATGATAGAATTCTTTTCCAGATTTGCATTGGTTTGATTCTATATTGTATGTGTATGTATAGGGAATGTGCTAAATGGTATTTAAATTTAGAATTACAACATACTTTTTCAGTTTTTGATTGTGATTTGATTGCAAATTTACAAAGCAGTTTTATTTTACTTTCAACAGTTCATGCACATTTGGTTTCATGGCTCCAATTACAATCACCAACCATAAAAATCTCTTTTCCTCTCTCATCCCTGTGACTACCATTTCCCTGTGCCTTTCTTATCTTTGCATTCCTTCCTGTCTTTCCAGCTTTCCCTCTGTGTGAATGCTGCCCTTCTGATGTCTCATGGTTGATTAATCTAAGGGGTACATCTCCCTAGGGTAGGTGGATGTATCTCCCTGGGGTAGGTGTTCTACTAGTAGGTCTTTCTATTGCTACTCTGTGATCTAATTCACAGAAGTGAGTCCATTTCCAGGCTCAAAGGATAACCCAGGGTCATGGTCTTGTGTGTCCCCCCAGTCTCTATCCAACCAGTAATTCTGGTCATTTTTGTGTTTTTGAATCAAGCTCTGGTAGCATAGTGCCTAAGGCACTTGACT
>NW_006922625.1:270665-272639 GCF_000298275.1 Orycteropus afer afer
ATGCTTTTGCATAGTCAATAAAACACAAGTAAATATCTTTCTTGTATTCTTTGCTTTCAGCCAAGATCCATCTGACATCAGCAGTGATATCCCTTGTTCCACATTCTCTTCTGAACCCAGCTTGCATTTCTAGAAGTCCCCTATCAATACACTGCTGCAACCATTTTTGAATTATCTTCAGCAAAATTTCCCTAAATAAATATATTTATTTAATATATTAATATTAAATTAATATCAACATAATTTATTTATTGTTGTTGTTAAGTTCCATCAAGTCATTTCCGACTTATAGTGACCCCATGCACAGCAGAATGAAACACTGCCCGGTCCTGCACCAGCACCATGATCCCTGCTATACTTGAGCCCATCATCACAGCCACCATGTCAATCCATCTTGCTGAAGGTCTCCCCCTCTTTCGTCGACCCTCCATCTTACCAAGCATGACATCCTTCTCCAGGGAATGGTCCCTTCTAACTTATTTATTAATTAATATTAAATTAATATTTTAATATATTGAAATAAGTATATTTATTATATTTCAATATATTAATGATATTGTTCAATAGTTTCCACATTCTGTGGGATCACCTTTCTTTGGAAATGGGTACAAATGTAGATCTCTTCCAGTCAGTTGGCCAGGTAACTGTCTTCCAAATTCGTTTGCATAGATGAGTATGTGCCTCCAGCATGGCATCTGTTTGTTGAAACATCTCAGTGGGTATTCTTTCAATTTCTGGAGCCTTGTTCTTCATCAATTCCTTCAGTGCAGCTTCAACTTCTTCTTTCAATACCATTGGTTCTTGATTATATGCCACCTCCCAAAATAGATAAACATCGACCCAATTCTTTTTGGTACTAGTGAGTTTGTGTATTCCTTCTATCTTCTTTTGATGTTTTCTGTATCATTCAATATTTTACCCATAGAATCTTTCAATATTGCAACTCAAAGCTTGATTTTTTTTTTCCCCAGTTCTCTCAGCTTGAGAAATGCTGAGAGTGTTTTTCCCTTTTGGTTTCCTAACTCCATGTGTTTGCACATTTCATTATAATAGTTGACTGTGTCTTCTTGAGCAGCTTGTTGAAATCTTCTCTTCAGCTATTTTCGTTTCTTCCATTTGTTTTAGCTTCCATTTGCTCTCCATTCAAGAGCAAGTTTCAGAGTTTCTTCTGACATCCATTTTGGTCTTTTCTTCCTTTCCTGTCTTTTTACCAACTTTTTGCTTTCCACATGTATGGTGTTCTTTATGTCATCCTACAACTCATCTAGTTTTCAGTCATTGGTGTCAGTGGATCAAATGTATTCTTCAGATGGTTTCTAAATTCAGGTGGAATATAATCAAGGTAATATTTTGGCTTTTGCGGCCTTGTTTTAATTGCCTTCAGCTTCAACTTGAGCTTGCATATGAGCAGTTAGTTGATGGTCTGTTCCATAGTCAGCTTCTGGCCTTGTTTTGGCTGAAAATATTGAGATTTTCCATCACCTCATTTCACATATGTAATCAGTCTTATTCCTGTGTATTCCACCTGGTGAGGTCTAAGCATATAGCTACCACTGGTGTTGTTGAAAAATGGTATTTGCAATGAATAAGTCATTGGTCTTGCAAAATTCTATCATGTGATCTTCAGAGCTATTTATATCATAGAGGCCATATTTTCCAGCTATTGGTGATTCTTCTTTGTTTCCAACTTTTGCATTCCAATCACCAGTGATAACCCATCTTGATTGCATGTTTCAGACTGAAGAAGTTGGTAAAATCTTCAGTTTCCTCATTTTTGGCTTTGGTGGTGGTGTGTAAATTTGAATAACAGTTGTATTAACTGGTCTTCCTTGTAGGCATATGAATAGTGTCCTATCACTGACAGCATTGCACTTCAGGATAGATCTTGAAACATTTTTTGTGTGTGTGACAGTGAATGCCATGCCATTCTTCTTCAATTTGTCATTCCTGGCATAGTAGATCATATGGTTGTCT
>NW_006922625.1:273249-286270 GCF_000298275.1 Orycteropus afer afer
TTGAGGGGCTTTCACCCAGCCCCTAAAGCCTGGCACTTTGAATTTGGACTTAAAGTCTCCAAACTATAAGAGAATAAACTCATATTAGTTCAAGCCATCCCATTTGTGGTATATTCCTGTCAGAGTGGCACTACGTAACCAAAACAAGGAGTATATTGACAGGAAACTTCCATAAATGCAAGCTGGATTTGGAAGAGGACATGGAACGAGGGACATCATTGCTGATATCAGATGGATGTTTGCTGAAAGCAAAGAATACCAGAAAGATGTTTACTTGTGTTTTATTGACTGTGCAAAAGCATTTGACTGTGTGAATCATAACAAATCATGGATAGCATTGAGAAGAATGGCAATTCCAGAACACTTAATTCTGATCATGAGGAACCTGTGCATAGACCAGGAGGCTGCCATTCAACAGAACAAGGGGATACTGCATGTTTTAAAATCAGGAAGGCAGTGTGTCAGGGTTGTATCCTTTCACCGTACTTATTCAGTCTGTATGCTGAGCAAATAATCTGAGAAGCTGGACTATATGAAGAAGAACACGGCATCAGGACTAAAGGAAGAGTCATTAACAACCTGCAATATGCAGAAGATAGAAGCTTGCTTGCTGAAAGTGAAGATGACTTGAAACACTTACTGATGAAAATTAAAGGCTACAGTCTGTAGTATGAATTACACCTGAACATAAAGAAAACAAAAATCCTCACAACTGGACCAATGGGCAAATCATGATAAATGGAGAAAAGATTGAAGTTGTCAAGGATTTCATATTACTGAGTTCCACAACCAACACTAATGGAAGCATTAGTCAAGAAATCAGACTCTGTATTGCATTGGGGAAATCTCCTGCAAAAGACCTCTGTAAAGTGGTGAAGAGCAAAGATGTGCCTTTGAAGACTAAGGTGTGCCTAACCCAAGCCTTGGTGTTTTCAGTTGCCTCATGTGCATGTGAAAGCTAGACAATGAGTAAAAATGACCAAAGAAGAGTTGATGTTTTTGAGTTGTGGCGTTGGAGAAGAATACTGGAAGTACCATGGACTGCCAAAAGAACAAATAAATCTGTCCTGGAAGAAGTGCAGCCAGAGGGCCCCTGGAAGCGAGAATGGCCAAACTTCGTCTCACCTACTTTGGTTATGTTGTCAGAAGGGACCATTCCCTCGAGAAGGATATTGTGCTTAGTAAAATGGAAGGTCAGTGAAAAAGGGGAAGATCCTCAAGAAGATGTATTGATACAGTCGTTGTAAGGATTGGCTCAGGTATAGCAAGGATTGTGAGGATGGCACAGGACCTGGCAGTGTTTTTTTCTGTTGTCCATAGGGTCGCTATGAGTTGGGGTCGACTCGATGGCACCTAACAACAACAACAGCAACAACATCAACAGCAACAGCACATTCCATGTTCCAATTATTGAAGGATGTTTGCAACTGTTTCTTCCCATTTTGAGTCATGCCATATCAGCAAATGGAGGTCTCGAAAGCTTTACTCCATCCACATCATTTATATCAGCTCTGCTCTGAGGAGGCAGCTCACAATTCCCCAGTTGTATTCTGAGTGCCTTCTGACCAGAGGGACTCAACTTCTAGCGCAATATCAGATGATGTTTCAGGGCCATTCATAATGTTTTCCAGTAATATAGGAGGCAGTGTTTCACTGCTACTTATAAGGTTTTTACTGGCCAATTATTTGAGAAGTGGATGGTCCCTTCTTTCTTCTGAGTCTTAGTCTAGAAGCTTCATTGAAACCTGTCCAACACGGGTGACTCTGCTGGTATTTGAAATACCAGTGGCATAGCCTCCAGCCTCACAGCAACATTCAAGCCACCCCAGTATGACAAACTGCAAGACCACTGGTGGAGTTTCCCTTTAGAGGAACATTAAAGACTGATCCTAAATTCTTGTTGAGTTAAAAATTTGCCGGTAAGATGGAAAATTATAATAAAGTTTTATAATACACAATTTAACACACAATTATATAATGTCTTTAAAAAACTTGAAGAACAGGTTCTTTTTGTAAATTTTGTAATTCATTGGATTGTTTCAGTGTTAAAATCCAAAGGCAAAAATAAGATTTTAAAATTGGTATTTCATTCAATTTTTATTAAAATATTAAGCACTCTTTGTTTGTCTACAAAAATTTAAAAGTTATATTGTACATATAAGTTTAAAATATCAAAATTCACAAAAAATGATAGAAAGTTACTTACTGGACATGCATGCCTTATAAATTCCAGTATTAAGTGTCTTTCATGTTGAATTAAGCTCATTTTCTTTGTTGAGATTTTGGACTCTTGTTCACACTTCTTTTGTTTGAATCCACAAGAATGTCATCACATTCTTTTCCCGAAGCAATACCATTGATTCTGCTGAGTTAATACCTTTACATCAGTGAAACAGTATCAGTGAGTAAAGAAGGACCATCATGTTATTAAAAATATCTCTGGTCATAACTAAATGTGTCCAGGAGTATCTTAGCTACATAAGGTTGGATGGACTTGATGTTTTAAAGAATAACTTTGGATTCCATCCTTCTCCCTATTCTTCTTAAGAAATTCTTACATTAAAATGTATATTTGTAAAATTTTATGGCAATTCTGCATTGAATAATTACCATATTTAATACAAACAGACACACATGCATTTTCATTTGGTAATGTACAGAAATGTCACAAAGATGAAAGACCTTTGATTCACATGTCTGACTCTACAATCAAGACTCCTTATGTTATAACTTCTGTAAATTCTTACTTCTTAGTAATGATGAAGAGTAACCAAATTAATAGATTATCCATAATTTTAGATGGATCAGGAGAAGCATATTTTACTTGTTTTGGAAAACAAACAATTTTAAAGTTTTGGCAGCAGTGTAAATGTCAGAAAGTATACCAGTTGATATTTTTGTTAGTTTCCTGAGCCCTAAATCATGGTGACTCTATGTATAACAGAATGGTCAGTCCTATGCCATCATCATGACTGAGTCCATTGTTTTGGCTGTTGTGTCAATCCATCTCATTAAGAGTTTCTGGTCATTTTCATTGGCTGTCTACTTTACCAAACATGATTTCTTTTTCTAGTGATTAATCTTTCCAATACCAGTTAGAAATAATCACTTATTAAAGCGAGTCTTTGAGGAAGTCTAATGGGTAATACAGAGTCTCTGGGTTGTACACATGGTTATCATGCTCTGATGCTAACTGAAAGGCTGGAGGTTAAAGTCGAACCAGAGGGACCTTGGAATAAGAAAAGTGTGGTAATCTACTTCTGAAAAACTAGTCATTGAAAATCCTATCAAGCACAGTTCTGCTCTGACACATGTGGGGCTACCATGAGTTGCAATTGACTTCATGGCAACTGGTTTAGAATAGGTAATGCTTTTTTTAGCCAATGACTTATTGGAGCTCTGGTGGTGTAGTGCCTAAGGCATTTGACTGCTAACCAGAAGGTTGGTGGTTCAAACCCGCCAGCCACTCCTGGGAAGGAAGACTGGGCAATCTACTTCCATAGAGATACCACCATGGAAACCCAAGGAGGGGTCACTATGGGTTGACTGGATGGTAGTGAATTTGGTTTGTTGACTTGGCTTATATTATGTTACTGACTGCCATGGAGTTGGTTCCAATTCATAGTTACCCATACTTGGGTTTCCGAGGTGGTATCTCTAGAGGAGTAGATTGCCCAGTCTTCCTTCCCAGGAGTAGCTGGTGGGTTTGAACCTCCAGATTTCTGGTTGACAGTCAAACGCCTTAGGCACTACACCACCAGAGAGGCTGGCAGTTTAAACCCACCAGCCACTCCTCGGAAGGAAGATTGGGCAATCTACTTCCATAGAGATACCACCTCAGAAACCCAAAGAGGTGTTGCTATGAGTCGAAATTGACTCCACAGCAGTAAGTTTATTATATTAAAGGACTGGGATATCTTTTGAGTATTTAGAATTTTCATGAGTCCAGACTTCCTTTTCTTCTGTTGACCCCATTTAGTGAGGCTTTTTGCTTCATCTTGTATTTCTTAAAACTGAGTTTTTGTATGTATTGAGGCAGAGATTCTTGAGAACTGTCATAGTTAGACCAGTGACTCAGGAATCATCAGGAAGACCACTGGGTGGAGGTTAGATGGTGTCCTTTAAAAACTTTATGAGAGGGCTATTTGAGTGATTTACTGAAAAAATATCCAGTTTCATGGAAACCTGGCTTGCATTAGTTCAAAGATACTATTTCTTGAGGTGATCACTGCTTTACTCAGTCTTCATTATAAGGGACTGTTGGAGAAGTTTCTCTGAAATGTCTCTGAAATGTCACATTAGTACTAGCCAACAATGCACAACATAGGTCATGAAACTTATTGTGTTTCCCATTATGAGTAGATAGCTAGGAAGTTCAGAATCAAATATGAGTTCACTTCATGATAAAGACTGTTGTTAGGTGCTATCAAGTTCGTTCCAATTCATAGTGAACCAATGTACAATAGAGGGAAACACTCTCTGGTCTTGCACCATTCTCACAATTATTGCTGTGTTTGAGCCCATTGTTGCTGCCACTGTGTCAATCCATCTCATCGAAGGTCTTCCTCTTTTTTTCCTGACCCTCTACTTTGCCAAACATGATCAAGATCAGGAAATTGTTAAGTCAAGCATTTTTTTTACTTCATTTTGTTTTTCATATTCTTATTCTTTCTCTTTACAAACTTTGTTTTGCTGTTTTGTGTATATTTTTATAAACCACCTTATTCTTTGAAAGAAGATGGATTATTAACAAAAAATATGGGTGAGACTAGGTTTACAAGGGTTATATTTGTAGAGTAGATATTTAAACCTTGACTTAGCCATAGACAACTTTGTACAAACAATATAACACTGAGAAAATTTTGGGAAATAAATGATCCTTGCATCCAAACCCAACATTTTTTCCCTCCCCCACTTTTGCAGGTCACCATCTAGTCTTTTGTTCATGCATGATTTCCATAGTTGTGATTTTATTTAATGGCATCTTTATCTACCCTGTTACACATGCCAAAAATCTGACTCCATCTTCTTCCTCACAACCTCTTTTCCAGGCTCCTGCACAACCTGATTAAATTGGTCACTACTATTGATCTTGAATATCTACTATTCTCTACCTATATTGCCACAGGTCTAATTTAGCACTCATCATCCCTAGTATGGATTAGAACCACCTATGCATGACTTAAAGGAGCCCTGGGGTGCAATGGTTAAGTGTCAGGCTGCTAACAAAAAGGTTGGTGGTGGGAAGCCATCAGCTACTATGCTGGAGACAGATGTGGCAGTTTGCTTCTGTAAAAATTACAACCTTGGAAACCCTATGGGGGCAGTTCTACTCTGTTCTTCCTGAAGGATCCTCATGAGTCGCAATTGACTTGATGGCAACAGGTATGCACTAGTTTTAGGAGCCCTGGTGATACAGTGGTTAAACACTGGCTGCTAACAAAGAGTCAGTAGTTGGAGTCCCCCAGCTGCTTTGCAGGAGAAAGATGTGGCAGTCTGCTTCCTTAAAGATTATAGCCCTGGAAACTTTTAGCTTGGAAACACTTAGCTCTTTTCCAGGCCTGCGTCGGATCTTTCCCTCTCCATTTTAGCGATTACACATCACTCTGTATCTATGTCATGTGCTTAGAATTGGATTTGAGTTTGAATTGACTTGATGGCAATGGGTTTTGTTTTGTTTTGTTTTTGATTTTGTACTACTTGGTGCCCTTGATTCCAGCCTAGGTCTCCTCCAATTTATTATTCACATGATATGCTACTACTAAAAGACAAATTTGGCCATTTCACATCCCCAAAATCCCATAATAGTTCTCCATTATCTATACATGACAAAATAAAAATTCCTTAGCAAGGCATACAGAACTCTTTAGGACTTGACTCACAACTATCTTTCCAGCTTCATTTCCTACTACTTCCCCACATGCATCCTAAGCCTACCCTAAATCCCACAACTCTAAATACTGGGTGCCACACACACATTCTTTTATGCTTCTCTGCCTTCATGATTCTGTTTGGTTTGCTATTTGTTTTGTAGTGTTGAAAATTCCTATTTATCCTTCAACATTCAGCTCAAAGGTCACTTTCTCTATAAAACTTTCCCCATCTTCTCCTCTGAGCCCCCATCCCTAGATACACAATTAAGCACTTCTTCTTCTTGCTCTTATAACATCTTGCACATACTTTATTAGAGCACTATATTGACTTAAAATGTTAGATTTATATGTTCATCTCCTTTTGCAGTTCTCTGTAGGCCTTTAGCCCTACCTCTGCCCTTAAGCAAAAGGAACCAAAAGTCTGACAGGAAATTATGGTGGTGGTGGGGGAGGAAGGCAAATATAAAATGTTATGAACAGTTGTCGAGCTAATTCTGACTCATGTTGACCACATGTGTATTAGAGTAGAACTGTGCTCTATAAGGTTTTTAACAACTGATTTTTCAAAAATAGATCACCAGGTCTTTTTACCTGTGTTTTTCTGGGTGAACTCAAACCTTGCAGCCAAGTGAGTTAACCATTTGCATCTCCCAGAGACTCTGACAGGTAATTGTTTTTGTTGTTGTTGTTGTTAGATGCCGTCGAGTCGACCCCCGACTCATAGCAACCCCTCCTTGGGTTTCTGAGGCAGTATCATTACGGAAGTAGGATTGCCCAACCTTCCTTCCGAGGAGTGGCTGGTGGGTTTGAACCGCCAGCCTTCTGGTTAGCAGTCAAGTGCTTTAGCCACTATGCTACCAGAGCTCCTGACAGGTAATTAGTAAGGGTCAAATTGTCATGTAGTCCATTTCTGCCTCCCAACGTTCTGATGACACTTTAAGCAGTTTCAGGCTAGTTTGCTCTTACATGCCTGAGAGAATGGTGCCTTATTCTCAAGCCAGTCATTTGGAAACTTTAGCTCCTTCTGAAGGCTATTTCTAATCTTTCTCTGTCCATCTTAGATTAATTTTCCTAGGTCAAACATGGCTCTGTATCTATTGTCATATGCCTAGAACTGGACCTGAGTTTGTGAGATTTCAGCAGTAGTCTGTGAGATTTTAACAGTTCTCAGTGCCTGGGATTTTCCATGTGCCTATTTGTTATGCCTGCTGGTGCAGTGGTTAAGTGCTTGGCTGCTAACTGGGGCAGTTCTGCTCTGTCCTATAGGATCCCTGTGAGTCTGAGTTGACTCAACAGCAACAGGTTTTTTTTTTGGGGGGGGGGGCGTTTATTTGCCATCCACTTCTTTGGGTCCCTCCCTAGAGGCTATTCTTAATATCCACTGTTGGACTATGGGCTCCTTGAGGATGCTGATTGTATGATAATTATCCCTTTACCCCAAATATCTAGTATAATTCTGGGGATATGACAGATAATAAATACTTATTGAATGAATTAAGAAAATGCAGTTCTCTATATTTTTATACATTTTTCATCATTTTGATTATAATAATCTGATAATTACTGCACTGACATACTTAACATTTCCATTTTTTTCCTGCAAATATAAAGCACCAATGAACATCTTTGAAAATTTATTTTTTCAAGAAATACAGTAACATCTGAGTCTAAAAGTTAAGTGTAGTCAATGTAAAAGAAAGTTAATTTGTTATTAGCATATCCAGGGACTGGTGCTGATTGGGTACTGGAAGATTTTGTGTTAATCTTAGCTCTAAATCTGTTTTGGTTGCCTAGTGCCACTCTAACAGAAGATACCACAAATGGGATGGCTTGAAGAAACAGGAGTTTATTCTCTTACAGTCTGGAGGCTTTAAATCTGAGTTCAGAGTGCTAGGCTCTACGGGCTAGGTGAAAGCCCTTCAACCTTGGGCTTCAGCTTTGCCTCCTGCTTCCGGCCCACTGAAGCCAAAGGCTTTTCTTCACTCAGTTGTTGGTTGCTGAGGCTGACAAGCCCAAGGTTGACAAGTAAAAAGGCACAGTCCCAATATTAACAAACCACATGGCAGGCCATTAATTCAAGTCCATTGAAAATCCCAAGATTGGCAGAGCATGGCAGGCTGTTGAACAATGACACAGCTACACACAGGGTTCAAGCATGCCATAAGCTAGAGACCGTGCCCCAACGCTTCTTCTTATATACAGGAAGCAGCCCACATCCATAAGGCAGTTACTCAGCTGCTCACAGTAGATTCCACCGTGGAGTTGATTACCAGTCTCATCATGGGAAATACTACATCCAGCTGCCCAGCCACTCAACTAGGCCCAGCCAAGTTGACACACAGACATAACTACCACAAAATCTAATAGTATTATCTTGGAAAAATGTTATAAACTCTCAGAAAGTTAATTATCCTATCCTGTGGGCAAGATGTATAATAGCTTTAGTTTTAAGAAAAATGTTCAGAAGATAGTGATGCTAAATTGTCTCTCTTTAGCTAGAGTTCTTAAGGTTTGTATTTCTAATATCATTCATTTTCTTTCTGTCCTATATTCTATCTTTATTGATGGCAAATTTTCACATGCATATGAAATTAATCAGTAAGCTTTTTGAAAATAGAGACTACTAAATCCTTCTGATGATGCCTATTACTTAGTAGATGTTGAATGAGTATTTGCTGAATGAATATATGTATAAATTTTAAGATGAAATTCCTTTAAAATTATGTGTGTGAATGGAATAGATCACCAATGGAACAATGGAACACGAGTACCGACCATTGAAAGGAGACCTGGTGCTACAATTGTTAAGCACTCAGCTACTAACCAAAAGGTCTGCGATTGGAACCCACTAGCCCTTCCATGGGAGAAAGATGTGGCAGTCTCCTTCCATAAAGATTTCAACTTAGGAAACCCTCTGGGTCAGTTTACTGTGTCCTGTGGGGTCATAGTGAGTTGGAATCAATTCAAAGGCACTCTACAATTGCAGACCATTGAACCAGAACTCATAAATCAAACTCAGAGCAGGTATTGCTTCTTCATGTAGTAGTAAGGGCTCTCAGAGCATGCCTGAATAATCCATAATGTGCATCTATTTCTGGATAATCAGGAATTTACTATTACTGTTTTTATGTTTTTGAAGTTTCAAATAGAGAACTGTTCAACTCATCACAAGTTGTTAATTGTAGTAAAAAGCTGGTTCCATGATCCAGAGGGAATATATAACTTTTGGATGAGGGTCTCTGAGATGCTTTTGGGACATTGAATCTGATGTGCTTTGGATAGGAAATGTCTGATTTAAAAATACAGACAATGGGATATGAAGGGGTGAACAAAGTATTAAAGGCTGCCCTTAGGCAATATTTCTTTGCAGAGGACACAGAACTGTCACCTAGGGATAGACTTTACTTAGTTCCTAATGAGTAACTTTTTCTTGTTGCAGACTTTACACCTCATTTCAAACCAAAACCAAACTCAATGCCATAGAGTCGGATCTGACTCATAGTGACCCCTTCTTGGGTTTCCGAGGCAATATCACTATGGAAATAGTTTGCCCAACCTTCTGTCCGAGGAGTGGCTGGTGGGTTTGAACCACCAATCTTCTGGTTAGCAGTCAAATGCCTTAGGCACTACACCACCAAAGCTCCCTTAAACCTCATTAGTGCAAAATTATTTTTGAAATACCTGAAGAGATTATTTTCTCCTTCTTCCCTTTCTTCCTTCTTTCTCTTTCTGTCTCTCTCTTTTTAAATAATTTTCTTCTTATTTTGAGTTAATCTTGGTTAAAAACAACAGTAAAAAACCAAAGACCAAACCAGTCATCATTGAGTTGTTTCTGACTCATAGCAACCCCATGTGTTGCAGAGTAGAACTGAGCTCTACAGAGTTTTTAAGGCTGTAACTTTCCACAAGCAGATTGCCAAGCCTTTCTTTCAAGGTGCTTCAGGCGGGTTTGAGCTGCCAACTTTTTGGTTAGTAGTTGAGGGCTTAACCATTTGTGCCACCCAGGGACTCCCAAAATGTAATGCTAGGTGTAATTTTAAAGACCATTAAAACCAATTTCTATATTTTTGTTCAGTTTTATACATTTCACTGAAATCTGGGCAAAATATCATCCCTTAAAAAACCAACTTTATTTTTAGCTTGTTGTTATTTAACATAAGGAGCTCTGGGCACAGTGCCTAAGGCATTTAACTGCTAACCAGAAGGTTTGCGGTTCAAACATACCAGCTGCTCCATGGAAAGAAGATTGGGCAATCTACTTCCATAAAGATTTACCTCGTTGGAAACCGAGTAGAGGTTGTTATGAGTCAGAATTGACTCTATGGCAGTGAGTTTGGTTTTGGTTTTATTTGACATGGTAGGGTTTACTTTTGTATTTCTCTTTACTAAAAACAAACAAACAACAACAAGAAAAACCTCTTTCTGTTGTGCTAGTTACTTTCTTGCAAGGTCAAAAAAAATCTTTGTAAATATTATATCACTTATTTTCAAGAGTCAGGGAGAGAAAATTTGAAGATGCTACTTTTCCCATTTCTAAAGGTGAGGAAGCATAACATTTCCATTGCTTACTATTAGTTCACATATAACCTAATAATTTCATTATAAATCTAAATATGTTTTTATGTTTGACATATTGGCACTTTTTAAAAGGTTGGCTTATGAATGAAATGTTATTAAGACTGAAATTCAGCTTTTCCAACTTTTAGTCTTACTGTTTGTCTACTCTGCAGGCAGCCAGATATTATGATAAAAGATGGGGAAAATTCTCTCTTTTAATGTTTCTTTTCATCTGGGGACACTAATGACATTTGGACATAGCTTGGATAATTCTTATGCTATCTTTAAACATGTTCTCTTTTTTTCTTCTAAATTTCATTTTGGAACTTTTCAATGGCTGATGTATTTCCATTTATGATGTCAGTGTCTCTTACCGTCTTTAATGTTGATTGTGAAGTTCATGTGACTGGTGCTCAGTATATTGTGAAAATAGTGTAACTTGAAATAATAATCAGTATAAAGTTCTAATATTATTTCTAAACAAATTTCTAATTAGCAACTGTGATATGTAATTGAGTTGTTATAATTCCAGAGAATGTTAAAAGTAGAAGAGACCTTAGAAATGGTTTCACTCAATATCTTTTGAAGATGAGGAAACTCAGGCCAGAGAAGTTAAAATTACTTTCCCAGAGTCACACAGCCAGTACATGGGCAAACCAAGGTTAAATTTCAGATCTTATTTTCAGTCCAATGCTGATTTTCATCACATGCTGTGGAATTTTCTCTGGTGTCCATGAGATGACAAAGCAGATGGAGCAACAGAGGTCTTTCATTTATGGCCTGGGATCAAGTAAAGTATTATTATAGTGTGTGTGTGTGTGTGTTGTGTGTATATGTGTGCAATCCCTCCAATTCCAGTGTTAAACAGTATAGGAAACATGCTTAAACTTTGCTTACTGTTTTGTGCCTTAAGTCTCAACTTAAACTTTCTCTAATATCCCTTATTAGTACTTACATGTTCCTATAATAACTTGGGGCTTCACTTGCTGTAGCATTTATCCAGCTGTATTGTAATTGCTTGTTTATTTCTCTTCCTTCCCTGCTACTCTGTAAATTTTGTGCCTTATTCATGGTTGTATCTTCAATGGCTATTAGCACAGTGCCTTACTCACTCTTTGTGCTTCACAATTATTTGGATATGTTGTTGTTTAGAGAAATGAATATAAATATAAATGTATATATAAATGAAAAATACTACCTTTATTAAGTCAGAAAGACAATATAGAGTAGGTATAGGAATTAGATATCCTATTTTAAGAAGAACAATGCTAAATTTTATTTCTCAATTTAATTTCCCATCATGTCTGCTTACATGTTCCCAAAATAATTAAAAAAAAAAAAAAAAACAGCATGTTTTAAAGATATCTACCATGGTGTTGGTGAAGAATGGTGAAAATATCATAGGCTGCCAGAAGAACAAACAAATCTCTCCTGGAGGAAGTGCAGCCAGAATGCTCCTTGGAAGCGAGAATGGCCAGACTTTGTCTCACCTACTTTGGTCATGTTGTCAGAAGGGACCATTCTCTGTAGAAATATATCATGCTTGGTAAAGTAGAGGGTCAGTGAAAAAGGGGAAGACCCTCAGCAAGATGGATTGACACAGTGGCTGCAACAATGGGCTCAAGTATAGCAAGGATTGTAAGGATGGCACACAACAGGGAAGTGTTTCACTCTGTTGTACATAGGGTCACTGTGAGTTGGAGCTGACTTGATGGCACCTAACAACAAACCAAGAGCTTACCCCATTTTTTTTCCCCCTGGAATCTGAGGTCAGACAGATAGCTATTCAAATCCCAGCTATGTTAAGTTGGGCAAGCTACTTAAGCTCTTTGAACTTCACTTTCCTTATCTGAAAAATGGAGACAGTAATACCTACCTTACTGGATGGACTATTGTGAGGATTAAATGAAATAAAAAATGGCAAAGTATATAGCATAATGATCTATTCAATGGGTCTTTAATAAATGCTCATTTTCTTTTCCTTTATCCTTTTCCCCCTTTTACCCTCTTTTTCTACCTGCTTCCTTCCTTCTCTCTCTCTCTCTTTCTTTCTTTCCTTACTTCTCCTATCTTTTTTGTAGATGAGGGAATTTACAGAAAACTGTAAGCATATACAAAGCTGGGTATTTCCTTATAATAAACATGTTCTACCCAGTGAATTAGCTTCCAGGTTCAGCTTTCCTCTAGATCAGCCTCTGTTTTTTCACACTTGTTTTTCTCTGCCCTATTTATATCCACAACTTACCAGGTTTGCCTTCTGTTTCTTACATTGGCTTGCCTGAAATCTAATTATTTTGCCATATGCTGATGGTCAAGTATTCCATAGCAAGATAGTAGCAAAGGGAGAGAGTGACAGCAGGGGAACTTGAGTGTGCCAGAGGCAGCAAAAATTCCAAGACATTGTATTGATTGCAGGAGTTGTTCCAGGAGCAGGATCTTGGGAATATTTTTAGTGGGATCTTGGGAATGTTTTTAATACCCCACTACAAAGAAAAAGAGGAAACCCACAACTGTTTTTCTTGCTCTTGACTGTTAAGGATACTGTTTCATTATCTTTCAGTGGGAGCTCTGGTAGCATAGTGCCTAAGGCA
>NW_006922625.1:286370-286959 GCF_000298275.1 Orycteropus afer afer
TATATCTTCATGTTCAATTGATCCTTTAATCATTATATAATGTCCTTCCTTGTCTCGTATGGTGGTTTTTGTCTTAAAGTCTATTTGATCAGAAAGTAATATTGCCATTCCTGCTCTCTTACAGTTGCCATTTGCTTGATATATATTTTTCCAAGTTTTGATTTTTAGTCTATTTTTGTCTTTATCTCTAAGGTGTGTCCTGTAGGCAGCATATTGATGGGTTTTGTTTTCTCATCAAATCTGCAACTCTCTGTCTTTTGAGTGGTGCATTTAATCCATTAACATTCAGCATAATTATTGACAAGTATGAATTTGTTGCTGTCATTTTGTTATGTGTTTTTTCATGGTGTCTTTGGTTCCTTTGTTCCATATTATTTTCTGTATGAGCTCATTATGTTTATGAATCCTGTTATCATTTCCTTTATTGCTGTTTTAGTATTTGCTGAGTATTTGTGCTTGTCCTTTTTTTATTGTCACATGAAGGTTTATCATTTTTCTTTGAGGTTACCCTATGATTTATAATTTTATCTCCGAGTTAAAACAGTCCATTCTGTCTTGCAACTCTCTTAACTTCCTCACCATTTACAAG
>NW_006922625.1:287661-288369 GCF_000298275.1 Orycteropus afer afer
ATTTCTATCTGTAGATTTAGAATCATTTCTAATTTTTCATTTATTTTGTCATTTTGTTCTTGTATTTTCTTCCAAAATTCTTCAAAGTTTTTTTTTTGAGTTTTCTTTGATCTGTCTCTCAATCCTTTGAAGAAGATACCTAAAGATAATTCTTTTGAATTCCTTATCAAAGAGTTCCAATGCTGCTTCTTCTTCAGGGATGTGTTCTGGGTCTATATCCTGTTCCCTTGTTTCTACCACTTTATCTTGCTTCTTTGTGTGGCCTGTGATGGTCTGTTGTCCACAAGACATCATGGTGTTGTATTTAGATCTCTGTTAATTGTTTGTGAAGAGTAGCCAAGGGTGATTCAGGCTCGTCTTGGTGTTTTTTTTAATTGTTGGCCCATTGGTGGAGAAGGAGGTGGTGACTCTTGCTCAGTAATGGAGTTTCAGGAGGTGTGGGTGTAGTTGTATCTTATGGGGATTGTTGCTATCTCCCACTCAGTTAGACAAAAATTACAATTGAATAACCATCAAAAACTAAAAGCACATGGACAAAAAATACACCATGTAATCACACAGGAACAGTAACCAAAGAAAGAAAAAAGGGAGAAAAAAGGAAAAAAACAAGAAAACTTGCAATATCTGAGGATAGGGCACTAAGAGAAAAAAGGTAGAGAAGGAGAATAATGAAGAAAAAAATGAGACAAATGCAAAAAGCAAACCAAA